>NC_092345.1:66196195-66496195 GCF_963676685.1 Mytilus edulis | reverse complement strand
GTCTTCTTTAATTTTACCCCCTTTTTTAAGCAGATCTCCAAATCTGAGTCCTCGTCAGTGCTTTAGGGACTAAATATTTTTCCTTTAAACAAGTTGGCGATAAAGAGATATCTAGTATAGTCTCTGTTATAAAGTAGCACATGACATGCGATGTTTAGTTTAATTCTGTTTTGTAGCTTTGGCAGTCCCAATATGCACAAAAGTGCTAGGCTTTAAAGGACCTCTATACCGCTCGTGTTAATTCATTTACTAGTATCCAAACATATAAATTACTAGTATCGCTAATACACACGTGTATGTAACACTAAGTACCTTGTCGTATATAAATTTAAACCAATATCCCATTCCTTTATAAAAGTTGTATTTTTTTACTAGTAAATTACAAACATGTCCATTTCTAATTCATCATAATCTCTTTCTTATTCTGGTTTTGTCTGTTGATACGTTACTCACTATTCTATGATATGCTTTTGGATAACATATTTCAGATTATTTCTGTAACAGTCTTATTTGATCTTTGTGTTTGAGGGTACCTATATTTATATTCTAATGTTACTATATTCGGAAGCACTTAAAACAAATACACCTTAAAGACGAGTGTTTATCTGGAAACTGATAGGAGCTGATAGAGTCGAGACGATAACAGAGCAGTGCAGAAAGGTGAACTTATGAATTTGTACTAAATTTGTTCACTGTCAACGAAAACTATTTTTCCTATAAAAAAAAAAGAGAATAAATAGACTGAATGTGCCAACAACATATGATGATTTAAATCAAATATAAAAAAAATGAGCATCGAAGGTCTCGAATCTGTTATAAAGTAATCCACAAATATTTACTAATGTTTTCCAGGACTCGTTTATGAACCGAAAATACTGTATTTTGTAAATTTAAATTATGTTTCGTAACTCGGATGTCATAATATCTGGCGAGTCCCCTTCTGGTTGAAAATGCCTGAGACTATCATACTAATTTGGCTTGTAGTTAATCAACCATTAATCGATTTACGTTTTCACAATCAGAAATCTGAAGGCACCATCCAAAGTCGTTCAAATTACTACAAAACATAGCCGGTTTTCCCCGTGGCAACCAACCACAACATTGATACAAATTAAAAAAAAAAAAAAACAAATTGTTTATCTTTCAACCTTCTCTTTAGCCATGTTATTTGAAAGAAGAAGGCTTGTTATACTCAAATCTAAAAATATATAAGCTATTATGATTTATATGAAAGAAAAAGATAATCAGCTATTACCAGTTGAATGAAATGCAAGCTTACTTTGGACATAATTTTACTCTTTACTGGACAGATAGACTCCGGTTTCAAAAAGATACTTCCGGTGTCGTATGATTTCTTATATTTCAACGATTCTAAAAATATATGATTGCTATGTACTTTTGCTTGAAATAATATTATTTGTTGCTTTAGGTTTTAATGTCACTTTCGTGGTCATGCGATAGTTAACATTATATTGAATGCAAACCATGCATGATTTAAATGCACTTGAAATAAACAGAACTTGAAATACAGAAGTTAAAAAGTATACTTCCGGTTTACAAAACGTCTCTTCCAGTGTCAAATGATTGATTACTTTAACCCGATTCTCAAAGTATATAATTTCTAGAAATTTTTGTTTGAAAACAGTGGAAAATGGCTTCAGAACCTCCAGTTAACACTGTGTCACATTTTCAAGGCCATTTTAACTAATGCAAAAGACCCACATTACTTATCTTATACGAGTATAAATCTTTACCAATAAAGTATCAAAGGACGATAACACCTATATAAATTTGATCGGATTGATTAAAACTGAATGTATAATATCATATAAACAATAAATGTCTCAAACAATGTTCTCCATTTAGTCTGTGTGCATCTATTATATTTTCGGATGAACGGCAAGAAAAGGACAAAACATACAAGTTAAAAACTAAAATAATTCGTTTTACATGAATTCTAATTGTTTCGGTCCTAGAAAGTAACGAACGTTTTGGAGAAAAAATGGCGATATAATTTATGCCACGTTCACACGTACATTTAATTCGAATTGAATTCGAATCGAATTCGCTAATCGCGTTCACACACTCTTCTTTTTAATTCGGATTGATTCGAATTAGCTAATTCGAATTATCCAATTCGCATTAGAAATACGCTTTTGTTAATTCGAATTGAAAGTCAACGTCATTTGGACAGTTTAGCGAATTTGACGCGCATTGCGATTCGAATTAGAATTGACGTTAGGACGTAAAACGTTTCGAATGCGAATTAAACTAATCCGAATTAGTTAATGTGAATCGAATTCGAATTACGTGTGAACTCAGCATTACGGTTTCTAAGGAAATAAAAAAACACGGTCATTCATATGAAAAGTGTTTGATAGAATCGGATGAGAAGGTTTTTAAAAATGCACAATAACTGTTCGATAGCCTATACCAAAAATGTTATCAACATGTTGCAACAAAAAAAGCGAAATTTTAGAAACTAGTGGCGAATGACCAAAAAGAATGAATGAATGTAGCAACGTGAGTTTCCTAATCCGAATCCGAATTATTGTTTCTTGCTAAGATATAGGAAGATGTGGTGTGAGTGCCAATGAGACAACTCTCCATCCAAATAACAATTTAAAAAAGTAAACCATTATAGGTCAATGTACGGCCTTCAACACGGAGCCTTGGCTATAAAGGGCCCCAAAATTACTAGTGTAAAACCATTCAAACAGGAAAACCAACGGTCTAATCTATATAAAATAAAAAACAAAAGAGAAACACGTATAAATTACATTAACAAACGACAACTACTGTACATCAGATTCCTATCTGAATCCGAATTATTGTTTCCTAATCCGAATTATTGTTTCTTATCTGAATCCGAATTATTGTTTCTTATCTGAATCCGAATTATTGTTTCCTAATCCGAATTATTGTGTAAAGGTAGATACATTGAATTTTTATTGAACTAAGACAACACTAGCCAGAAAATCATTAAATGCATGTATTGTTACTAACAGACTAAACACGGAAGTAAGAACATGAAAATAGCAGAGAAGTTTGTCCAAATATTTGTCAACAGATTATGTTCAGATAATTTGACAGAATACATTGCTTGGTATCTTCATTGATATTGAATAGTAATTTAATAACATTTTCCTGTTATACCAGGAAACACTTTCTCTCAAGTGAACACCACTAACAGCAAATCAATTATTCACAGTTTGTTTGCAAATTCATTGTTCTCCAATTCTAGAAGGAAGCATAAAATTATGTTTAAGACAATATTTTTCAAGTCTTGAATCCTTAATTTCATTTATTTGAAGTATAAGTTTAGTAAATAATTAATTGTATTTTTAATTTATTACATTTCCGGTCCTCTTTTATTTGACAATAATAAGGAGATTTGCAATGCTTGCCAATGAGATCAGTTATATTATCCACCAGAGGTATTTCAAAATTGGTTCTCTAATCAAATATGCAAGTTTTCACGCAAGTTGTGACCTTTACTCAATATTTTCCAATTTATTTATAAAAAAACACTTAATTTTCAAATAATGTGTTTTTTTGTAACAAGTTTATTATTTTGTATTGACCTAGCTTAATACTTATGACTATCCATTGCATTTTTTTTTTTCTTATTTGACAGTTAAATTATAACACATAGTTGAGAGGATGATAGAGCAGATTGTTACCCCGCGAAAACATTGTCAACAAAAGCAAGGCCAAGGCTGACAATATGTTTTAGGGACTAGCCAGTTAAGTAATAAATCTAACCGTAACTAATAAAGATGTGCCATCCGGACCAACTCATTCAAGGACAAACATATTTAGATAAAACTATAACCACGACGGGCAAGATTCGTGGCTCAAAAAAGGTACATTTACGTGTGGCAGAGTATTTTATTCATATTTTTTTTAGTTAATCTGAAAATTACCCTCAAACATCGTCATAATCTATAACATAGGTATTAGTTTTAATATTTTCTAAAGGATGCTGTCTCAAGCAGGCTAACGCTGAACTCTTAAAAGTTAACTAACCTACTGTAATGCATATATGAGAATTACCTACTTGATCATACTCAGCTTTTATCACTCTGGTATAAATTATATGAATACATAGGAAAAGTTAATGATGACATTGGCCTTCTCATCATAACTACATGTGGCAGGGTTAATTGCTCAACCATTCCTATTTAATCTTGGTCAGTGAAATAAAAAAAAATGGCACATAAACGATCGTTATCCTCAATCAAACTCCCGCTGTCGGTCAATACATTTAAGCATATGTGCTATCAAAATATCGGCATTACAACGATGCTCTGCGTGTCTGAGACATTGCCGCACACATTCCCGTCGCAAAATATGTAAACATCCTGTACACAGACAGGGACAAAACGCTCATTTCGAGGCCAGTTACTTCGGTTTGGTATGAAGCAATACTCCAATGTAAATTTTCTATCATTTTCTGTATTACTTGTCCTGGTCATTGCAAATAATCATGACTTCCCTTTTTAATTAACGACGTAACTGTATGAAATCGTACACGAAGAAATAACCTGATATTTAGTGTAGATAGTATTGCATTTCAGCAGGTTCAGTCCCTTTCGCTTGCTTTAAGAAACTGCGAGAATTCTTTAATATGGGAAAAAATATTTTGCGTTTTCATTGCCTATCATAAAGGTCATTATAGACCTAAGTTCTTTTCCTGTACTTGTTGTATGTTCTAATGTGAGCCCATTGAATGGACAGAAAACAAAAACGTCCTCTACTATAAGTTATGTGCATTTTATTAATTTACTGATCGAGATGAAAGAGATCTATAAAATATGTTATAGATTTACGATATCAGGATCCATTTGCCTGTCCAAAATCAGGAACATCGTTAGAAGTTTTTGTATGTCATATTTTAATGATTTTTGTTATTTGTAGAATGGTTATTTGTAGATTTGAGGGTTCTTGGCAGTTCATTGAATTTTCTGAACAATTTATTCTCAAGTGTTTTAGATTCTGGACAAATAAAGCTTGATATATTGTGTGGACACCTGTGGTTTATTGAGAGAAGTTTGTTGCCCTCTAGATATAATTTGGTAAATTAATGTTATCGTTTTGTTGCTGTTTCGTTGACGTATACTTCAAATTTTTTTGTACTTACACTAATATTGTAAATATTTTAAAAGAACTAATGACTTTAATAACTAAGTCTTCCTTGTGTATCTAAATATTATATCTCTTGGACGTTGCTTGTTACGAGTTAAAAGTTACGTTTTGTTTCAATTCATTAAAGAATTTCGTGAAATGGACATTTTTTATTCAGGCCTCATTGCTTCTACTGAACATAATTGAGTTATAATGATTTTTATAAACTGATATTTAACGGAGGAAAACCAAAATCCAAAGGAATGCGAATATAAAGATGTTAAGCATATTATATAGTCAAATGATATAACATATCTCTTAATAGAAATACTTCTCAGCAATTTGTCAGTAGACTTCAAAGGAAACAACCACTGTATATCTTAAAACACATGTATGACAAGACAAAACTGTCATATTCTTACCACATTTACAAGAATATACCGATACAATGTAAATTGTCAACTACTATCAAATTGATGCTTGTTAAATAGGGTCTGATTGCTACAAGGAAGTCACCAAAAATTTGCTCTTAACACAGTGGTTTGACCAATTAGTCGCTTAACTGACATTGAATGTGATTTGTTTTGTAAAATTTAACCACTCGTTGAGGAATGTAAGTCATATTGGAAATGATATATACTTCTTTTCCTGTTGGTAGATGTGGTAAGATTGCAAATGAAACAACTATTCACAAGCGAAAAAAAGACGCGGATGTAAGCTAATATAGGTCACCATACGTCCTTCAGCGATGATTGATTGATTGGTGATTGCTCTGACGCATGAGCACAAACAGCCTTTATCGCAGTGACCTTCAGCAAGGAGAAAATCCATATATGTATTATACATGTAATTTAGGAATAAAATTGTATAAAGATTCCATATATATATATATATATTTGGCAATCGCCAACGGCAGTCAGCAGGGTTTAAGAACATCAGTTGTTCGACCTGTTAGTCAAATGCGTTTTGTTTGAAATATACTTCTTCACTTTTTTGGTATTTTGGAAAATGTTGAGTGTGCTGTATTTAGACCCTCTACAACGAAATTTGTTTTACATGCACAAGTATAAAAATGGCGGTTTTTATCAAACGCAATCATAGGTTTGAACGTAATTTTTAATTTAGACTCGTGTATATATATATATATATATATATATATATATATATATATATATGAGTCTAAACATCAACCCAACAATGTTAAATCTGTAAATTTGCTTTCGCAAATTTTTTGTTCTTCCCTCGCCGGGATTAGAACCCGTGCTCCGAGATATCGTGACACCAAATGGCCTGCACTGTAGCCGTCCCGCTAGACCACACGACCACCTGGGCTTCACAATAATAAAGCTTTCGGTGGCCGTGTGTTACCTTTCCTCGTCAGTTTTAATCTACCGGCGTACTTCAGTACATGATATATAAGGCATGTAGATGTTATTGCTACAGATCAGCTCAATTATCTATAGTAAAGGATCCTACAAATTAATGCAAGATACAGTCACAGAAAATAATTATATTAATAAGTACGTCTGAGTCAGTGACAACTCTACAACAGATTTATCCATCGGATCACCAACAATGAAGGTGATACATGGCTGTGTACATTATGTATATATAACTCGTCTAAACATCAACCTAACAATGTTAAATCTGTAAATTTGCGAAAGTTCTTCCCTCGCCGGGATTCGAACCCATGCTCCTGAGATATCGTGACACCAAATCGCCTGCACTGTAGCCGTCCCACTAGACCACACGACCACCTGGGCTTCACAATAATAAAGCTTTCGGTGGCCGTGTGTTACCTTTCCTCGTCAGTTTTAATCTACCGGCGTACTTCAGTACATGATATATAAGGCATGGAGATGTTATTGTTACAGATCAGCTCAATTATCTATAGTAAAGGATCCTACAAATCAAATTAATGCAAGATACAGTCACAGAAAATAATTATATTAATAAGTACGTCTGAGTCAGTGACAACTCTACAACAGATTTATCCGTCGGATCACCAGCAATGAAGGTGATACATGGCTGTGTACATTATGTATATATATATATATATATATATATATATATATACAACTCGTCTAAAAATCAACCCAACAATGTTAGATCTGTAAATCTGCACTGTAGCCGTCCCGCTAGACCACACGATCACCTGGGCTTTATAAAAATGAAGCTTTCGGTGGCCGGGTGTTTCTTTCAACGTCAGTTTAATCTAGCGTCGTACTAAAGTACATGATATATAAGGCATGAAGATGTTATTCTTACAGATAAGCTAAATTATCTATAATAAAGGATCCTACAAATTAATGTAAGATACAGTCAGAGAAAATAATTATATTTATAAGTACGTCTGAGCCAGTGACAACTCTACAACAGATTTATCCATCATATATATATATATATATATAGTATGCTTTAAAAGGTCGGCATGACAAAACTTGAACAATTAAATAAAAAAAATCAGTTGCTTAATTAAGATAAAACAATTCAACGGGAATAACAAAAATGACAAAGAGAAACCAACGACAACCAAATAAAGCCACCAAACATTTTACATGTTACCCAAAAAAGGTACAAGGCATGCTTTTGATATTTTTTTCATAAATAAATACTTCCTTGAAAAGATTTTTGCCACAAAATATCAGTATGAGTAAGGCTGTTACTCTCGTTTATTTTAACAATATTAATTTTTGGACAGAAAATATCAGGACAATATATATGTATTAAGGAAATATGCATCCTTTTCTGTTATATATCTATGTAAAATACTTGTATGTCTTAGCAATGGTGAAACCGTTATCAATTTACGATATCATGGGCCAAAAATCCTTTCCATATGTTTTCAAACAAAAAAACAAAAAACTTCTTTGACGAAAGTAGAAAAAAAAATAAGAGCAAAAACATAACAGTAACTGAGTATATACACAATCGAGGATATAATACGTAGACATTACATAAAAAAAATCATTGATTATACAGAGCTGGGAACATAAACAGAAAAACAATAATTGAATGCATAATACACGTTGAACGGCGGACATTACATAGCTTATCATTTTGTTCAAAAGCTTATAGTATGAACATTGTTTAACTTCAAATTCATTGAATCAAGCCATGCTACGATAATAATGTAATACCACTTCATATTCATTATCCAACCGGTGATCTTTTTTCTGTAATAATCATTTGTCACTTGACTGCTGCCGTATTGAACTAAGGAGTATTTTCGAAGAACGATTGTCAGATATAATTATAGATTTTTCATTCAGTTGATAACAATCAAGTATAAACTGTAACATGTAGTTATTCGTAGTTCGTATCCTTGTCTTTTTGGTCTTTTGTGGATAGTTGTAGTATGGGCAATCAAACAACGTCTTTTAATAAAATTTTATACATAATTATGAGTAACACAATTATATATGCTACAGTTTACAAGTATTATATACATATAAAGCTGTTAAAACCCATTGTACAAAGTACATTTATTATGTTGGAATTGTAAAATTTGACAAGACAAATTTTTCACAAAAGGTCAGAAAACTAAAATAAAATGGTTACCAAAATAGAGTTGTAAATTATTAAACAAAAATACTATAATAGCAAATTGTTGTACTATAATGAAAAATAATTTAAAAAATTAAGTGGGTCAAAAACTGTAAGGTCTGTGTTTATTAAGTATGAACTGCATGTAACTATACTACGGAAGCCGATAAGGGCCATTCAAAAAAAAAATTATGTCGTAATTACGACATAGCATGTCGTAATTTCGACATAACATGTCGTTATTACGACATCGCTATGTCGTAATTTCGACATAACATGTCGTTAAAACGACATCGCTATGTCGTAATTTCGACATAACATGTCGTAATAACGACATACACGTCGTAATAACGACATACACTATGTCGTTTTAACGACATAGCTATGTCGTAATAACGACATCGCTATATATTTAAAAGAATATGTATTATGATTGCCAAGAGACTAAATGACACAGAAATTAACAACTATAGGTCATCATAATGCCCCCAATAATTAGAAAAGCCCCCGCATAGTCAGCTATAAAAGAGGGACGAAAGATACCAGATGGAGAGTCCCCGAAATGCTGTGTGGCAGACAGTGTTATTAATTAATTATTAGCTCCCTTGGTAAAACTCCAAAATTCATATTTAATGTATTTCATTGTTAAATAATTGACATGAAGCTTAATAAGTATATATTTGTTAATTGAATAGCTTTTGCTATTTGAATTCATTGGTTACAGATATTTATTTATATTGTAAAGTTTAATATTTGCATCGTCGCAAAATCTCTGGTACCTTCTTTGGTTACCTTCTGTAAGAAACTTATATATTTTATAGATCCCATTGAAGTTAAGCAAAGTACCGATGGTGTTAAGGTCGATAAAAACTTCTGTTTGTTTCAGTCCTACCAAGGCTAGCCAAGCTGTCCACCTCCCGTTAAATTAGCGCCAACTACATGGCTTCTTGTAATAAGGGTGAACTGAAGTATAGATTGCTCTATGTCTACTTTCAAACGGTGGGCACGATGTTCCTACATCCCCTAGGATTTAAAACAGAATCTTCGAAATTTCATCCGCAAAACAAAATAAAAATGTTAGAAAACACGAACCAATATTAAAACAAAATCAATATATGTTTTTACAGCTCTTGATCATATAGTAAGTATAATACCCAGTTTATTTGAGGATTAAAATTACAAAGCTATGTGAAAAAAACGGATGTCCAACGTCACATTTATGAAAAACTGTTTTAACTCTTATGTAAAGTGATCATATTTCTTATTCTCTGATCTTTTTTTATTCTTGGCAGGAACAGCGACATTTGTCGGTTCTTTGTGGAGTTAAAGCCGTTATTTTGCCAAATTTCATTTGACTCGGTGGCTGCATATTAAGCTGGAATAAGAAAAATGTCCAACGACGTATTTCGTTAACTCAACGACTGAAAGTGAATTTTATAAGTAGATATAGCAGAAAATGAATAAAAAGAGTAAGACAATAATAAGGTGTATGGGGTGTCTTCCTCCTATTCCCACTTTTTAAAAATACTATTCCTTCTATTCCCACTTGCAAATAACAATAGATGTTTTGATAAATAATTTGTTTTTATAACAATCAGGGTTAATTAGAATTTCACCTAAGATTTACCTGTATTCTTTTTAAAGCATAACATATTTGGTACACTGTTTAGGTATAATACCTTGTTTATTTGTTATATGTTTCTTTTTTCATCAAATAAATACTTAAAAATAGAGAAAAATTATGATAAATAAATTGGAGTTAGATTTATTTTTAAACTTTTGAATTTGTACTTAAAAATAAAGAAAAATTATAAATTGATTGGAGTCCGATCTATTTTAAAATTTTTAAATGTGTAACTTTAAAAAAATGTCTGCTTTACTAATAAATCATGATATAAATAATATTATAACCAAGTATAATCTTACATATATATATATATCTTTATTTTGTAATGTAGATGATTATATACTGGATAAAAATATAATTCATCAGTTAGAAGTTAATATGTTTGATAATATTGATAACAAACGCTACTATCCTAGGACAACCAGACAACATCCTCCACCTTCTGCTGCAATGGACCAAAATGGTGAATAAGACAGATGTACAAGAGGACAGAGAAGTGACATTGACAATAAAAATATTCATAAAAACAATGTATGTGTGAAAAATGATCTCACTATATTTTACTTGAATGTGTGTGGTTTAAAATCTAAGTTGAAATTTAAAGAATTTACAGATAATATACTAAACTATGATATTTCAATATTTGTTGAAAGCAAACTTGATAATCTAGATGTCCTAGATGTCCCAAAAGGTTATACATATGTAACAAAAAATAGAAAAAAAATGTGTAAAAAATCAGGTGGTATAGCAGTTATTTTCAAAAAAAGCTTAGAAACAAGTTTAACATTTTTATCAAGTGAAAGTCAATTTGTACAGTGGATGAAAGTAACAAAAAGCATTTTTGGTCTGCAAAATGATGTAATTGTAGGCTGTATTTATATACCACCTGAAGGTTCGAAATATTCAAATTTAGAAGCTTTTGATGAAATCGAGAATGAATTAATGTCTCTTAAGAAGGTATCAGATGTACATACGGCTCTTATTGGCGATTTTAATGCAAAGACCGGCATTTTGAATGATTTTGTATTAGCTGATGAAACTCTTTTAGATCTATTTCACTTAGACACTGACAACGAAATTATTTCATATATGTTAGATTATGAAAATCTTAAGTCTTATAATATTCCATTACAAAGAGTGACACAGTGTAGTTGTCAACCTAATACTTATGGGTATAAATTGCTAAATTGCTGTAAAAAAATAAATATGTATATTGCTAATTCCCGCATTGGTGTAGATAAAGGTGTTGGTAAAACTACATGTAAAAATACAAGTGTAGTAGATTATTTATTGTTATCGTCAAAGCTTTTTACACTAGTCAAAGAATTTGAAATACAACAGTTTGATCCACTGTTATCTGATGTGCACAGCGCAATACACATTACATTAAAGTCACAAAGTACGTCACATAAAAACAACTCTGTTACGTCAGACCAAACACCAAAAACCAGGTGGCATGATAACAAACGAAACCAGTTTGTCAATACAGTTCATAACAAAAAAGAACAGTTATCGGCAATACTAAACGACCTTCACACTTTACACTCGAGTGATCATTGTACTCAACACGAAATTGACAAAGTTGTTGATAGTATTGGCGAAATACTCGTATCATCTGCAAACGAAACATTTATTAAAAAAACACGCACTACAACACAAAGAACTAACCAGAAACCATGGTATACAAAACAGTGTTACGATGCTAGAAAAAAAATTCACAAAGCAAGAAAACAATACAATTTACACAAAAATGAAACAAATCATAAAAAATTACTTGACTTTAGCAAACAATATAAGCAGATTACAAATAAAGCTTACAATGATTATCAATTTAATCTTGAAAGCAAGATTAGAAATACGGCTCAAACAAATGGCAAGGAATTCTGGAAAATCTTGAATAACTTTAATAAAAAAAGTAAAGATGATCCAAACATTATATCTATGGAATCTTTGTACAATTATTTTAAGGACTTAAATATGAATGATATGGATGAATGTAATAATGATATAGATGTTAACCTTAATGATATGTCACCAGAATTAAATGAATTATTGAATGATCCTATGACTGTTGATGAAATAAAAAATGTTGTAAAGAAGTTAAAAAATGGCAAATCTGCTGGACAAGATGGTATACTAAATGAATATATTAAAAATACATTAGATGATATGATGCCTATATATATTTCGCTATTTAATATCATTTTAGACACGGGTCTTGTACCTGAGAGCTGGGGTATGGGAATAATGATTCCTATTTTCAAAAATAAAGGATCTAAATTAGATCCTAGTGCATACAGGGGTATAACCCTTAACTCCTGTCTTAGTAAAACATTTACAGCCGTATTGAATTGTAGATTAAACACATTGTCAGAGGAAATTGAATTAATTTCTGAGGCCCAAGCAGGGTTTAGAAAAGGCTTCTCAACTGTAGACAATATATTCATTTTACATGCCCTTATATCACTATATTTTTCTGCAGGAAAAAAACTGTTTTGTTCGTTTGTAGATTTTAAAAGTGCTTTTGACACAGTCTGGCGAATGGGACTGTGGCAAAAAATGCAAAAATCAAATATTCAGGGTAAAATTTTTAAAGTTATATATAATATGTATCAAAATATTAAAACATGTATAAGGAAAGGAGACGAAGTCTCAGCGTTTTTCAGTTGTGATGTAGGAGTAAAACAGGGAGAGAATTTGTCTCCTTTCCTCTTCTCATTATTTTTAAATGACCTTGAAAGTTTCTTGTTAGACAACAATGTCGATTGTTTACAAAAGGTCTATGCAAAATGTGAAGAAGAATTGTCTTGTCTACTTAAACTCCTAATTATCTTATATGCAGACGATACTGTGCTATTGTCTGAAACAGAAGAAGGTCTTCAACAGGCCTTGTTAGCGTTTGAGCAATATTGTAATTTATGGAAACTTCGTATTAATACAAACAAGACAAAAATTGTAATATTCAGCAAGAGAAAATTTAAACCAAAAATTGTATTTAATATTTATGGTGAAAATATTGATGTACAAGATTCATATTCATATCTTGGTGTTATGTTCAATTATAATGGTAGTTTTTGTACTGCTAAAAAGAAATTATTAGATCAGGCAAATAAAGCATTGTATGCTTTACTGCAGAAAATAAGAAATTTGTCAATTCCATTAGATTTACAATTAAAATTGTTTGATTCACTCATTACTCCAATTCTTGTCTACTCAAGTGAAGTATGGGGATTTGAAAATAAACAGGGTATAGAAAAAATACACTTGCAGTTTTGTAAGAGAATTCTCAATTTAAGAAACAATACTCCTAGCTATATGGTATATGGAGAACTTGGACGTTCTCCAATGGAAGTTATCATTAAATTGAGAATGGCGTTATTTTGGAACAACCTTTTATCCAGTAGTAACAAAATATCTAGTATTTTGTATAGACTTATGTTTAAACTTCACGAGAGTAAGCAAGGACATTTTAAATGGATTTCTTATGTTAAATCTATTTTTGATGAAACAGGGCTTAGTTTTATATGGAATGATCAAATGTATATGGATAAGAATATTCTCAAGTCTATTCTAAAACAGAATTTGACTGATCAATTTATTCAAAATTGGTTCTCGCAAATTAATAGCTCATCTAGGGGGGAATTTTATGGACTTTTTAAACATGAATTTAAACTGGAACCATATCTACTTAGATTGGCTGTATCTGATAGATTATATATGTGTAAGTTAAGATGCTCAAATTTAAAATTTCCTATAGAGACGGGAAGATGGGCAAAGATCCCTAAACATAATAGAATTTGTCATTTATGTAACTTTAATATTGGTAACGAATATCATTATATGTTTACTTGTACATATCCACAAATCGTGGACCTGCGCAAAAAATTTATCCCACATTATTACAATACAAATCCATCAGAGATCAAAATGATTGGAATGCTGTCAAATTGCAATGTAAAATTATATCGTAATATTTGTAGATTCTTAAAAAACATTATCAAATATCTATAATTATTCACTTTTTTATACATATGTAAAAACTCACATATTCATGACATTGTGTTAAATCCAAATGATATAGACTGACTGTATATACACATGAAAGTGTCACGAGAATCACGTGCATGATTGTTTATTGTGTGCTAGCTCCTGTTGTCGTATATATATACATGTTTATCATAATTGTATTGTAATTACTGTATAGATATTTAGTATATTTATGTATGTATGTATATTGACCTCTTGTACACTGTTGTGTCTGAGGATAATAAAACTTTGAATCTTTGAATCTTTGATAACTATAAAACTGAATGGAGTACAAGGCTTGATTCTTATGGTCAAGGAAATAAGTTAAGAACTTATAAATTGTTTAAATTTTCATACTCAACTGAACAATATTTGTTGCAAAATATACCTATTCGATATCGCAGTGCATATGCGAAATTTAGATGTGGAGTAGCACCTTTAAAAATTGAAACTGGTCGTTACGAAAGATTAGATTTAGATAAAAGATTATGTTTCAATTGTGATAATATAGAAGATGAAAAACATGTATTGTTAACATGTCCATTATATGAAGATTTAAGGCAGTCATTATTTATTGATATAATTCAACAAAATGATATGTTTTTAACTTTGTCAGATGATGAAAAATTTATATTTTTGTTCAAAAATGAAAATGTTTGTAGTTCTGTTGCCAAAACCTGCAATAATATTTAATTACGACGAAACAGTATCTTATACTGTTAAAAACAAACTGTTTCAGTTATTTTTATTATATGTACATGTATCAGGTTTTATCCTTGGATGTGCATGGTGATATTGCACTTTTATGTTTTGTATAAATAACAAAACTTATGTTTTAATTCTGTTGTTTTATAATTGTATATAACAGTCTCTCATAGTTCTTTTAAGGGACTTTTAAGAATGGCACATGCATTCTAAATTTTATATTGTGTACTTGATATTATATTGTGTTTATTGTGTGAATCTGAATCTGAATCAGATGCAAAAATAACTTATTACCTGTTCTAATAAAAAAACCACTGGTCAATTAACAGTTGATTAAAAAATGTTTGTATAGTATAATCCTTTGTTTGCACAAGTTTTCCTTCTATTCCCACATGAAAATTTACCTTTTCTTACCAGATTTATAAAAAGTGGGAATAGAGGGAATGAACCAATAATAATATCTAACAAAAGTACAAATATTTGCCTCATTGTTCGTGAGTTCAAATATTGCTGATTCAATAAAATCTTCTCTTCTCAGTCGTTTTTCAAACGGTAGCCATTTTGTCCAAGTTGATATTTCATTTTTCAAAGCAGTTAACGCGTATTTTTTATAATTGATCAAAACAATAGTTAGATACACGAAGAGTAAAAAATGCCAAGATACTTTTCTTATTAACTACATATTTGGGTCTTCAAGGAATAAAATGATTCCACACATTACAAAACGATAGCCAATTTGTCCAAAGGTCTGAAAACGTCTAAAATCCGAAAGACGCTAATTTTCGACGTTACATGTGCTAAAGTTTCAATTAAATGTTCATGATAATTAACAACAAATCGTGTTATGAAATTTGGAAAAAGAGGTTGATGATTGCTGCCGAAAAAAAGAATAGTGCATGTTGCTATAGACTCCGCCCGGGACATACTAGGTTCGACACAGATACAATTTTGCAATTTTTATTAATCGTTTATAGCTTTTAACGATTTATTTAATAGAATGGGGAAATGGGGAAAAAATCACATGAACTTCGTCCAACTTTTGCAAAGACAAATTGGAGACACCAATACAGACCTCTAAATGTAAAATGCGAATTGAAATTTATGTAGCGGAAGTACTCCGAAATAGACCATTTAAAGTCGTCACTTCAGTAAGGTGCAATCACCAATATTTAAAGACTTAATACCAGTTCACGGAATGTTTTACTTCGCGATTTGTCCTGCTATTCATGTTATTACTGTCGTGATGAAAGTAATTCCTGTACTAGCGAAGCCGGAACTTTTCGTCATGAAACTTGTGCATGAAATGGAGGTAATTGAAAGACGAATCCCAAACAGCGACGAAAACTGTTTCATCGAATTAATAAAAACCCGGGATTATATTAGCCGTTTTCGCGGACGATCCAGGAGTAGATTACTATATTTTAAAATGTATATCAGAAGTTGAACACTATAGATGACTTGGGAAATACTTCTCAAGCCAAGGTTCAAGTAATTGAAGGGGTGTATTTCGACAACTTGTGTGCCAGGGAAAATACAATTCTATTCAAATTTAACCAAGGGTAAAAATGTTCGATTTACTTGCAGTGTCAGATATATTTGTATTGGGGTTGAATTAAGATATAGAAATTTTACAATGACAGATGATATGCGCCTTGAAAGTTAAACATCCTTTGATAAAAGTTTTGTACATCTAAAAAAAATTTTTTTTATTGAAAACCGTATACATGTACTTCCGTCCCATCATTCCTTCCTACATTACTTGCGACAGTTCTGCATTTTTAGTTGAAATAACTTTAAGGGTAAACATTATTAAATCGATTTCCACAACTTGAGGTAACTTATGATAAAATGACATCACAAAACGAACAGAACCAGAATCAACCAACATATAAAAAACCGAATTAAACTTGCAAAAATTAATCGAAGTCAAAAACCCTCTTCGACGCCGCATTTTAAGTGTAACGTGGTGTTGTAGGAACATCGTGCCCAACGTTTGAAAGTAGAAATAGAGCAATCAATACTTCAAATCACCCTTATTACAAGAAGCCATGTAGTTTGCGTTTATTGACTGGGATGTGGAAAGCTTAGCTTGCCTTGGTAGGACTGAATGTCAGTCCACGTATAGTTCCATATACAATTCTTCCAATAATTTGAAGTTTAAACCGTAGCCCATCCACGATATGTCGGTAATTGAATGATATTGAAAGGGATCTATAAAATATATAAGTTTCTCACAGAAGGAAACCAAAGAAGGTAACCAAAGATTTTGCGACGATGCAAATATTAAACTTTACAATATAAATAAATATCTTTAACCAATGGATTCAAATAGCAAAAGCTATGCAATTTAACAAATATATACTTATTAAGCTTCATGTAAATTATTTAACAATGAAATACATTAAATATGAAATTTGGAGTTTTACCAAGGGAGCTAATAATTAATTAATAACACTGTCTGCCACACAGCATTTCGGGGACTCTCCATCTGGTATCTTTCGTCCCTCTTTTATAGCTGACTATGCGGGGGCTTTTCTAATTATTGGGGGCATTATGATGACCTATAGTCATTTAGTCTCTTGGCAATCATAATACCTATTCTTTTATATATATAGAGAGGTCGTTATTACGACATAGCTAAATCGTTATAACGACATAGTGATGTCGTTATTACGACATGTTATGTCGAAATTACGACATAGCGATGTCGTTATAACGACATGTTATGTCGAAATAACGACATAGCGATGTCGTAATAACGACATGTTATGTCGAAATTACGACATGCTATGTCGTAATTACGACATAAATTTTTTTTTTTTGAATGGCCCTTATCGGCTTCCGTACTATACTCATGAGTAAAAATTAAATATCCATGCCGTAAATATTAAACCTTAATTATTTTTTTTCGTTTTGAAATTTGGTGAATTATATATTTGACTCTATTGGGCTTTTTTTCAATCCTAACCCCACCTCCTTGAACCTATATCAAAGTTACTAAAAGTATGCTCTAAATGTGTACTTAATCTGTTGATACATGTAGGTAAGTATGCTATCATAAACTCTAATACCGGTATTAGTTGCTTTACCATGTAGAAGATTTCGTACATACCCTCAATAAAGAGCGCAAAGGGACTCGATTCTGACCAATGCCAGAGGTTTGTATAGATTTTAAAGCTTTAAAAGATTGTTTCAAACAGTGTATATTAGCATGTTGATTTCAGTTCCAAAAATTCCAAACACTATAATAAACAAGAAAGTGTACATAGTACACGGATGCCCCACTCGCACGCACTATCATTTTCTAAGTTAAGTGGACCGTGAAATTGGCGTAAAAACTCTATTTTGGCATTAAAATTAGAAAGATCATATCATAGGAAACATGTACAATAATTTTCAAGTTGATTGGACTTGAACTTCATCAAAAACTACCTTGACCAAAAACTTTAACCAAAAACTTTAACCTGAAACTTGCACTATCATTTTCTGTGTTCAATGAACCATGAAATTGGCGTAAAAACTCTAATTTGGCATAAAAATTAGAAAGATCATATCAAAGAGAACATGTATACTAAATTTCAAGTTGATTGGACTTCAATTTCATCAAAAACTACCTTGACCAAAAACTTTAACCTGAAGCGGGACGAAAAAACGAACGGACGCACAGACCAGAAAACATAATGCCCCTCTACTATCGTAGGTGTATCGAAGGTGGGGCATAAAAGCTGCAGGTAACTTTATCGAAAAGGTTATTTGAACCGAGCAGAGAGGGTATAACAGGGAGCGAGAAAACAGAGGGATACAATAAGATTTAACTACGCCGCATCTCGTCTGATTATGTTTAAAATAGAGAGTTCGCAATTTTTGTTTTCTTGCACAAAATAGTGGGTTTTCAAACACAAAACAAATTTTATACCAATCTTGTGATTTATAATTGTTCCAACCTGTTTTGAGTGTACTTTTTTTAGTGTTGCTTCCTTTTAACAAGGAGGTCCGTTTAAACAGACACCAATGATCTTGTTAGTTTTATAGGTCTGCCATTGAATAGTAATTGACAATCAGTAAATGAATGTGTGGTAAGAATATATCAGATTTGTCGTGTCATAAATATGTTTAGATATACACAACTAGTTGTTTCTTTTCCTTCCCTGACAAATTGGTGATAAGTACGATATATTTTAATATGTGACTGTCTATTGACTATTAAAGGTAGACTATGAAAAGGTCATTATGGACAGATGCTATTCATACAAAGATTCTTTAGGTCGAATTGTTAATATCGTATATTAAAATCATGAACATTAACCGTTTATACAATTTGAAACATCTAGAAAAAAATTAAAACACCATGTCGAGTTCCATATGTTTTTTTGCAATGTAAACACAGTTTGGAATTGCAAAGTAGAAAAAAAGTTAAAAAAAATTATATCGAACAAATAAAATTCTAAACAATTTTGCTTCTTTTTATATATTTGTTATGGATAACAATATGGTGTTCTGCATTTATGATAAGCTGTCGTTTTTGGTCATTATTGAATTCTAAACTGTCTTAGGTGAAAGTTCTCTTTCAAAAACTACACGCTCTTATGATTGTCGTTCTATGTTTGTGCAAATTTACAAGAAATCTTGTCAATAAGACAATTTTCCACATGAGACAAAATGACACAGAAATAACTTACTATAGGTCATCGTAAGGCCTACAACAATGAGTAAAGCCCATACAGCATAGTTAGCTGCAAAAGGCCCCGAAATGCTAAATGTAATACATTTCAAACGAGAAATCTAGCTGTCCAATTTATGTACAATAATATGGAAGTTCAACGAAAAACAAAAATGTTATACAGCAACAAACGACAACCACTGAACTACAGTCTTCTGACCAGGAACAGGCACATACAGAATTAGGTGGGTTCAAACTAGTTTGAAGGCGCCAACTCTCCTCTAATCTGGGACACTGACGTTACATTACAAATTAGTAAAAACAACCTATAAAAATCAATTGGAAACGCTTAACTCATCAGATTGATACAAATAGAAATACATCTAACAAAAACACATTTAGTGATGTGGCAGGATATTTATGCATCCCCACAACAAAAATACACTGTTCTTTAACTGGTCATCTGGTATATCTGATTACATGTCTTTTTTGTCATCATTTCTTTAAATTCAAAATTCTGTACTTAAATTATTCAGTATGAACATTACATATGCCTCATGTACTCCAGCCCTGCAAATCTTCCTCTTCACTCCGAAACATTGATTTTTTTTAAATTTGAATATAATTTTCATTTCTTACTTTAATCTTTTTATTCCAAGGGATTTAGTGTTTTCCAAAAGTTATCAATTTTCATCGAAGCCGTACACGACGTATTTTTTTTTTATTATTTATTTACTATGTCAATTTTACATGAACTAAAATGTCGTTATACTTTTTGTTATTTATATCTTTTTGTGATGTATTATAAATATTTATAAATTGTCATTTGTGGTTTCCTGGATTTCCTTGAAATTGTTTTATCGGTCAGTAATTTTATTTTACTTTTCCGGCATTTTCCTACGAAGGATCGATAAAACTTGACACCATTCTTTCTTCAAGTTTTATCACACGAAAGAAATCTGATCTGCCAACGTTTATTTAAAAATAAAAGCTTTGCGAAAACTGATTTCAAATAACAAATTTGAAAAAATGGTCCATTTTATGTTTGCGCATGGAATTGTTTTAACTTAATAGTAGTACTTTATTCTTTCTTTGTGAATAACAAGCTGCAGTATCCAATTCAATTATCCTTTATCTTAAAAAAAAATCAGTTCTGTTCTTTAAAATTGTTTCAGTTCTACTGAAAATGAGTTATATATAAAATTTGAAGATATAGTTAGATTTTCATAGAACCAACTGTAATAAATCGCCAAAATTAAAGAATGTGAACAACTACATGTCACCATATTGCCTTCACCTATGAACAAAACCAAAACCATACACTAAGCTATCAAACTTAAGGCTCGGGCATAACAAATCGTGGATCAAGTTGAAAAGGAAAACAAACAGTCTGATTTATACTGAAACAAAAAACGGAAAATAATTCTGGTTGATGGTGTGACAGTAACACACTTTTAGATCGACCACTGGACTGAATACTCTAGTCTTAAGACAGGAACATACATAATATGGCGGTGTCTTCCTCCTATTCCCACTTTTTAAAAATACTATTCCTTCTATTCCCACTTGCAAATAACAATAGATGTTTTGATAAATAATTTGTTTTTATTACAATCAGGGTTAATTAGAATTTCACCTAAGATTTACCTGTATTCTTTTTAAAGCATAACATATTTGGTACACTGTTTAGGTATAATACCTTGTTTATTTGTTATATGTTTCTTTTTTCATCAAATAAATACTTAAAAATAGAGAAAAATTATGATAAATAAATTGGAGTTAGATTTATTTTTAAACTTTTGAATTTGTACTTAAAAATAAAGAAAAATTATAAATTGATTGGAGTCCGATCTATTTTAAAATTTTTAAATTTGTAACTTTAAAAAAATGTCTGCTTTACTAATAAATCATGATATAAATAATATTATAACCAAGTATAATCTTACATATATATATATCTTTATTTTGTAATGTAGATGATTATATACTGGATAAAAATATAATTCATCAGTTAGAAGTTAATATGTTTGATAACTATAAAACTGAATGGATCAAAGGCTTGATTCTTATGGTCAAGGAAATAAGTTAAGAACTTATAAATTGTTTAAATTTTCATACTCTACTGAACAATATTTGTTGCAAAATATACCTATTCGATATCGCAGTGCATATGCGAAATTTAGATGTGGAGTAGCACCTTTAAAAATTGAAACTGGTCGTTACGAAAGATTAGATTTAGATAAAAGATTATGTTTCAATTGTGATAATATAGAAGATGAAAAACATGTATTGTTAACATGTCCATTATATGAAGATTTAAGGCAGTCATTATTTATTGATATAATTCAACAAAATGATATGTTTTTAACTTTGTCAGATGATGAAAAATTTATATTTTTGTTCAAAAATGAAAATGTTTGTAGTTCTGTTGCCAAAACCTGCAATAATATTATATTACGACGAAACAGTATCTTATACTGTTAAAAACAAACTGTTTCAGTTATTTTTATTATATGTACATGTATCAGGTTTTATCCTTGGATGTGCATGGTGATATTGCACTTTTATGTTTTGTATAAATAACAAAACTTATGTTTTAATTCTGTTGTTTTATAATTGTATATAACAGTCTCTCATAGTTCTTTTAAGGGACTTTTAAGAATGGCACATGCATTCTAAATTTTATATTGTGTACTTGATATTATATTGTGTTTATTGTGTGAATCTGAATCTGAATCAGATGCAAAAATAACTTATTACCTGTTCTAATAAAAAAAACCACTGGTCAATTAACAGTTGATTAAAAAATGTTTGTATAGTATAATCCTTTGTTTGCACAAGTTTTCCTTCTATTCCCACATGAAAATTTACCTTTTCTTACCAGATTTATAAAAAGGGGCGCACTACGTTTGCGCGCATTTGGGGATTAAAATGTTTTACGTTTGCGCGCAGCTTTTGATTACATTTGCGCGCATTCATTTTACAGGTAAACTCAGGTAAAAATATAAATAAAAATTTACTTAAATTATAATTGACTATATATTTTTTTATTTTCATAATAAATATGACTATCAATTATTAATTTTGAAAATATTTCTTAATTCAAACTATATATTGTTCATATTGAATTATAAAACCAATTATAAAGTTATCATCATTTATACTCCATTGCGAATATTTCAGAGTGAAAAGGATTTGAACGAATAGTGATCGTTTTTAAAATAAGTAAATAATGGAAGTTAGTTTGTAAAGTTACACTAAGGCACAAACATGGAGTTTCGACACGTACCTACATGTAAAGTATATGAAATTATCAATACTTTTACCTTTATGATTAGCTATGTTTTAGCATTTTAACATTTTTATCTGTACATTTTTCTAGGATTTAGTGCTTGTGCATAATAAAACGGACTTATCTTGCTCGAAATCCCACTTCCACCTCATCGTTGGTGAGTAGGGGACCAAGACTAACGAAATGAGTACTTATACTTGTAAATAATTGAACTAATTATAAATAAATAAGTATTATTACCTGTATTTTACCTGAGTTTACCTGTCAAAAAAATGCGCGCAATTGTAATCAAAAGCTGCGCGCAAACGTAATGATTTTTGCGCGCAAATGTAATGGTAATGCGCGCAAACGTAATGCACCGATAAAAAGTGGGAATAGAGGGAATGAACCAATGTGGCGGGGTTAAACTTGATTGTGTACCATTCGCTCTCACCTTACCCCCCAGGACAATGGTGTAACAGTTCATCATTTTTAGATAATTATAAAGGGCATCATCGTTGATTGAAATCACATTGACACATGTCAACGGTAGGTAACAACATGTACAAAACTGTATACGTCACATGCTACTTTCGCTTGCCGAAGTAGAAAAGGTATAATTGTGTATCAAGTATTGAAAATGCAAAATCACAAAATTCAAAATTCTGCAGGTGTTCGAGACAATTTTTACAAATGTAGAATATGTTAGCGTCAATACAAGGGTTTTAATTTAGTCTAAGCTAATTATTGCAAAAATATGCACGGATTTAATTGGTTATAGTTACATTTACTAAGGCCGATGTCAACCCCTTAATTATAATATCAATTAATTTGTAAAAAAATGATGTTAATAAACTACCAAAGTCAAAAATAAAGTGCCCATTCTAGAAGTGGCGTGAATCAGATGTTGATACTAAATATTCCAAAGATCTTTTAATGTACATCCATTATAAGACTCTTTTAACTTTCAATAGTATCAAAACATTTGACTTTTCTACACTTTACACAAGTATTCCCCATTTCAAACTAAAAGACAAATTGAAAGAGTTGGTATGCTTTGTTTTATTAAAAAAGGATGGCCAATTAAAAACAAGTATCTTGTCTTAGGTAAGGATAAATCTTACTCTGCAAAAGCTCACTCTGATTCAAACACTAAATTCCCTTATTACATTGGTTGCAATGAATTACATTGATTTCCCAGTTAAATAAAAACCGATAATTTCACATGTGAAATAAACGTGGTTATTTCACTCTCTGACGTCATACAACAATAGGCGTTGTCAAGACGTCGATAACGGCGAACCAAAACAAATTGTAAATGCGTCGAAAAAAAGATATAGTTCCTTACATGTTTTATATTCATTTCTTTTAAAAACAGCCATTTGCCAATGTAATGAAAAGAATAACTAATTAAAGAATTTAAATATCGAAAAATATTCAACTCGTGACCGAACAACACTGATAATTAACCCATGCGCTACTCGCCTTCGTAAATTAATGTGTTGTTCGGTCACTCGTTGAATATTTTTCTCTATTTGAATTCTTTAATTAGTTATTCTATAATGAAACTAAAATTATCAAGATGCTTCATTTCTTGATTGACAACATATTTGTTTCGTTCATTTTTCAACAAATTATCGGCATTCCAATGGGAACCAATTGCGCCCCTCTTACCGACTTCGTACTTATGAGGCAAACAGAAACTTTTAAGAAGGTATAAAACCACTAATATATAGCCCCATTGCTTTTTATGTTAAGCCTCGGTCACACCTTACCGGATAGCTCGAACGGACGCCTAACGGATAACTTTTTTTCAATCCGTTCATGTCCGTTAGACGTCCGTTCTTATCCGTTAGGCGTCCGTCCATATCCGTTGCATGTCCGTTAGGCGTCCGTCCATATCCGTTACATGTCCGTTTAGCGTCCGTTTTATCCGTTGACGTCCGTTCTGTCCGGTGGAAAATTTTGAGCATGTTCAAAATTTTGAAAGGACGTCTAACGGGTAAAATGTCCGTTGAACGTCCGTTAGGCGTCAGTTTTGTACGGTACTCGTCCGTTTTGTATCCGTTTCGTGTCCGTTATGCATCCGTTGGAGATCCGGTAGACCAATTCACCAACGGACGTCTACCGGACGCCTAACGGACGCCTAACGGATAAAACGGATGTGAAACGGACATTAACGGAAGAATAACGGATAAAACGGATGCCTACCGGATGTAAAACGGACAAATGCCATTTGAAATTTCGCGTCAGAAATGCCAATAATTGGTATGTCAGATTTTCTTGAGTGTCATGAATATTTATTATTCGTGATGGATCTTGGAGTAAGAGCACGTCTTCGCTACCAAGCAGCTCTTATTCAGCCCAGACTCAACTTAAATGTAGCAAATATAAACCTTATAGCTGTCGAAAGGAGAAGAAGGAGAAGACAAAGGAGATGGTGGACACGACCATGGCTTAGTCCTGAAAGACGACGCAGTTTTGGTCTATATGACCAACTCATGACCGAACTTAGGCGGGAGTCCTATGTACACTTCCTTCGAATGCCCACAGAGATGTTCGACGAGATATTGCAGCGGGTTGGACCTACAAGAAGTTCTACTCAATAGTACTTCTTGCCCTGGTAGACTCGGACTACAAATTTATCTGGGCAGACATAGGAGGTCGTGGTGCTGCATCTGATGCACAGCTATGGAATGCATCAGATCTAAAATCTGCAATCGAGGATGGAGACCTTGACCTTCCAGACGCTGAACCATTACCACATGATACTGAAGATAAACCGTACTTTTATATTGGTAAGTGTACTACTCTCTATAGTAAACAAGAGCAGTGCTTAATGTACCCCGTCGTACAACCAAATTTGGATAAATATATATATATATATTTCACTAAGTTCGCATGACCTTGACCTTTGACCTGATGACCCGAAAACCAATAGGTTTTATCAGTATACCCAATACAATTCATCTGTTGGTTTCGTGAAACCCGGCATGTCGTTCTCAAGTTATACCCTCGCAGCCAATTTCGGACGGACGAACAGACGGACAGACGGTGAGTAAAATTCTGTTTACCGTGTTTTCGCAAAAGGCAAAGGACAATAAACAGCAACAGCATCTCCCAACATCTACCCAAAATAAATGTTTTCACATAAGGATATAGCAAAGAACTTTCCGCTTTTGAGAGTGTCAGAAGTACGAACATACGTTTGCTTTCTGGATTCTTGATATGATCTTTATTGACAACAATCGCCTGGTGCACTGCAATAGTTACAAATTTAATATGCAATTTCTAGTCTGTTTATTTACCGGTGATGACGCGTTCGGCTTAAGAACATTTATGCAGAAACCGTATGGACACAGAGCATTAGCGTTGGAGGAAAGGATATTCAATTACAGGCTCTCGAGAGCACGTAGAGTGGTCGAAAATGCGTTCGGCATTCTCTCCAATAGGTTCCAGGTCCTTATGAGCACAATGCAATATCATCCATCAACCATTCGTTTGATAGTAACAACATGTCTAGTTCTTCATAATCTGATGAGGACTAGATACCCAAGATTACAGAACCGTCCAGTTGACCACAAGGGTAGAAATCAAGAAATTGTCCAAGGAGAATGGCGGAATGGACGCCAGATGCGCAATTGTCAGGTTGTACAGGGACCGAACAGAGACAATAGAGAAGGGAAAAAGGTACGCAATACCTTGAAACACTGGATTAATTCTGAAGCTGGTTCTGTTCCTTGGCAGCACGACATGATCTGAGCATTTAACTTAGAAGTATAATGTAACACTAGAAAAGACATATAAACATGTTCATGTTTACAGCGTGTATCCAAAATTAATTAATTAAAATTATTTAAATTAAAAATGCATCTTCATTATGTTTATGAATGTTTATTGTAATAGAAATTCAGGTTAAGAGCCTGTTTCAAAAAGAGGCAACTACCAAACAATCGATCGGAGAAAACCATACAATCATAGGAGCAATATATTCACATAATGTTTATTGATCGTAGGTTGCATACATCAGTTCTGAACCTTTACATTTCCACAAAGTACTTAGTATGATAGTCCAATTTTAATATAATTTTACATCTTAAAAGATCACAGTCAAATAGCAACAGATCATCTTAGTGATACACGTTTTATAAAATAATACAAATTAAAACATTTTGGCTTATTTCTCATAACCAGTTCAATATGATAAAAAAAAATGTTACCAACATTTTAATAAAGGCTAATAATAACGACGAGACGTTTGTGAAGTTATTCAGACGTTTCCAGTTAAGGCGTTTCTGAGTCATTAAGACTGCGCAACGCTGATGAAATCATATCTGGTGTATCTGATGTACTTGTGGTAGGGTTTAAGCAAGTTTGTTGCATATATGATTGCATATACTCAGGCGACTGGCTCTGCCATGGCGACACTTCTTGGAGGTGCGGTGGTGGCATTCTCCACAGACTTGACATGGGTTGAAAACAACTGCTACGAATTCCTGAAGGGCCTGAAGCGGTGAACGAAGTACTAGTAATTACCGGGGATGTTTGTTGTTTTTTCTGTTGTTTCCATCTGTTTTGTAGTTGTATGAAACTTGTCTGAAACTCACAAAACTGATCGTCTGACACGTTCTTACATACTTCGCGAACCCAATCAAGGAACGTTGTTCTCTGACTTACAGGCTTTGCTACAGAAAGAGCACTTTTCACCGATCGCAAGTCCTCTTGTGCCTCAGCAAACTGTTTTCTGACTTCTCCAATAATTGGATCCTCAATAGTTTTTTTCTGCTTCTTCGTCTTGGGTATAGGAACATCTGCATCTGTGGTTTGCCCTTCTTCTATGCTTTCGTCTGCCGATATAATTGCTAGTTTGTCCTCGGCAGCTATACGCTCAGCCTCGTCAAGATCACCACGTGCTACTGCAAGTGCCTCCTGTGCCTGCAAGAATCAATTCGTAATTATTTCAAGACTATAATCAAATATAAAGTATAGTTTAGCTCTTCTTTTTCTCTGTCGGTCAGATTTTTGCTCCCGTCCCCTGAACGACTTGAGTGAAGTTTGGTGTTCCAGTCTCTTAAATCGGTGTACCATCTCTTCAAATTCTCGACTAAAATAAATGAAAATCATTAATAAAATTTTAATGTGTTTTATCTATGTTCTTGTCTTATTTTACTGAATAACACAAACCTAAATTGATTCACGAAAAAGCGGTCCATTATGAAGTGCAACAAAATAATTTTCTCATTTTTTGCTGGGTACATTTCGCATCGTAGTCCTGATGCTGATAATCATTTTTTCATTAGTTTTTTTTATTCCTGGTTTGCTGTCTAAATGAGCATAGAAACATTCTACATAATGAAAATGTTGACGTATCACACAATTAACACGTTTACTCAAAGTTCATTTACTACAGATAAAACATACCATCAGTATCGATTTCATCTGCCTTATCTTGCCAAATTCTATCTTTTACTGACTTATTCTTATATTGTTCCACAATATTGGATGCTCTTCAACCCATTCAAGCACTTCTGCTTCCTCTTGATCATCTCGTAATCTGCAACTTTTCTTTTGTTTCTTTGATTTCTGTTCTGTAGTATTGCCCTCATTATCAGACGGAGTCTCTTCTATTGGAGTTCTGCAATTCTCCTCGTCGTCGATGGGTGTTTCTGCCCTGGGCGGATTCTCACGTATTTCATTATTTTCTATTCTCGGTTCTAATGGAGGACAGGGACGTCCCTGTGGAGGGATGTCCTCTTGTGTGTTTAATATATTGGCATCATATTCTGTATTTGACGCAGCATCCGAATCATTATCAGGCAGCGTTATTAGAATTTTCCTCTGGTACCTTTTTCCTCTTCCTCTTCCACCTCTACCTCGTGGCGACATTTTGAAGAATAAACTAAAACAAGTCACACGGAAACTTTTTAATCATTTTAAGGTCACGTGTATGTGGTTTATTGCCTTTAATTTTCAGATGGTTTATTGCCTTTAATTTTCAGATGGTTTATTGCTTTTAATTTTCAGATGGTTTATTGCCTTTAATTTTTAGATGGTTTATTGCCTTTAATTTTCAGATTATTTTGTTCATCCGTTTTATCCGTTACGCTTCCGTTAAGTGTCCGTTTTATCCGGTACTCGTCCGTTGGATGTACGTTCGACGTCCGTTCTGTCCGGTACGTATCCGTTTCACGTACGTTCAATGTCCGTTGTGTGTCCGTTAGGCATTCGTTACATGTCCGTTAGTACACCAACGGACTCCCAACGGATAAAAATTTTGTCAACGGATAACTTTTTTTTTATCCGTTAGGCGTCCGTTCGAGCTATCCGGTAAGGTGTGACCGAGGCTTTTTAACGGATAGCACGAACGGACGCCTAACGTATGAAAATAAAAGTTGTCCGTTGACAAAATTGTTATCCGTTTGGAGTCCGTTGATGTACTGATCGAATAAAACGGACGTGTAACGGATGCATAACGGGCACACACCGGATATGCAACGTACGAGAAACGAACACGTACCGGACAGAACGGATGTCGTACGTACATCCAACAGACGAGTACCGCATAAAACGGACATCTAACGGAAGCGTACCGGATAAAACGGATGATCAAGATATACGGAAAAATCAAAGGCGACAATAATAACGTGTAAATCGCATAAATATTCAAAGTGTTTCTGTGTTACTGGTTTTGATTTGTTCTTCAAAATTCCACCAAAGGGCAGTGAATATGAACTGACGTGCCTATGCTCTAAGATCGATTATGAATAATAAGAATTCATGAACCTTAAGAAATCTGACATACCAATAATTGGCATTTCTGACGCAAAATTTTCAATTGGCATTTATCCGTTTCAGATCCGTTCATCATCCGTTTTATCCGTTATACGTCCGGTAGAAGTCCGTTTCTCATCCGTTCAACATCCGTTTTATCCGTTAAACGTCCGGTAGAAGTCCGTTGGTGAATTTATCTTCCAGTCCTCCAACGAATGTATACCGGACACGTAACGGATACAAAACGGAAACGAAACGGACGAGTACCGTACAAAATGGACGTTCAACGGACATTTTATCCGTTGGACGTCCGTTCAAAGTTTTGAACATGCTCAAAATTTTCCACCGGACAGAACGGACGTCGACGGATAAAACGTACGCTTAACGGACATGCAACGGATATGGACGGACGTCTAACGGACATGAACGGATTGAAAAAAAGTTATCCGTTAGGCGTCCGTTCGAGCTATCCGGTAAGGTGTGACCGAGGCTTTAAATTCTGCAATTTCAAGCATTAATGGCTACTTTATCTTAAGTTCAAAAAAATTGGCAGTTATTTCTTGTCAAACCTGTACCTTATCCTGACTTGTGCTGAAAAAATCAACAAACCTTCAATTAATATTGAGAATGGAAATGGGTAATGTGTCAAAGAGACAACAACCCGACCATAGAACAGACAACAGCAAAAGGTCACCAATACGTTTTCAATGCAGCAAGAAATTCCCGCACCTGGAGGCGTCGTTCAGCTGGCCCCTAAATAAATATATATACTAGTTCAGTGATAATGAAATAATTGCATATTAGAGCGTACTGGTTCCCAGAAGTTTGACAGTAAAAAAACAGGAACTTCAAATCTGAACAACAGACCAAATCCTATCATAATTTCATTAACTTCTTTATTATTCAAAAAAATCTTTCAACAAGGGTTCTACAGTGATCCCAAGTCCCAAAGCTTTCATTTGATAAAAACTACCCAGACATATCCGCTAGTCACAAAGATACAGCTATGCGTAGGAACTATTTTGTTTAAAATATGTAATACTTTCTTGTATGTTCTTTCCAACCGGGCCTGAATTAATGGTTCTATACCAGTTTCATTTTAATAGGACTTACATGTATGTGATATACAAAAAAACTATACTTGTCTCAAATCGCATACTTACTGATCCCCTACCAATATATGTATTCATTAACAGATAACATTACAAAAACCTCATTTATAAAAACATAACATAAAGGATGCTTTCCCTCTCACTTCGATTCGGGTTGTTACTTTCTAAAATTCATGTGCTCAAATCAGATTTTGTTTCATTTAGATCTATAAATATCACATGTACAAATTATAAATATCTCATGAAATACAAGCAACGAGTATTTATAGTTACACGTCTATCAGTTTAATCTATAGAAAGACTAATATAGAAACAAGTGATATTTAAATATATTCAATGGTTGTCAATCTGTTTTACAAAGACATCCGTTATTGTAACAACGGTCTATGGAATGACATAAATATGTACTCATTGAAATGAGAAATACATTTTCATATACATGTATGTCATATTTTGGCCCTTTTAGCTTGGCGATATTAGAAGTAGGCACGTTCTTTGATCTATAATCGTTTACTTTTTACACTTCGTAACTTGGTTGGAGAGTTGTCTCAATGGAACACATACCACATCTTCTTATTTGTGTATCTTTCTTTAACTCAAATATCTTTCTGCACTAGTCTTGTATTAATTGTATCCAAAATAACCTTTTCAGAGTCATATCATATTCAATATTAAAGAATGTAAATGTTGGATTTTGCTTTATCATACCGACTTTCGCCAGGTTATTTACACTGAAATAACTTATGTTTATAAATCTACACTAATTATATAAATAAATATTAATTACCACCTACTAACACAGAAAACACTACCGAATTACTTGTGGAATTTCATCTATATAAAGTGTTTGACCCAATTACTGTATAAAATGTATTTATAAAGCTACTTATATTTTTGTTATCATGCGTCTTTGTCATTTGTTTTATTTGTTTATTTACAAAATTGACCGTTTATATAAATATACAGTGTTAATTTCCATTGTTTAACGCAATTGTACATTTTAGATAAATTATATTGAATGAAAACTACGGTTCCTTATTTACAGTTTTATTGCAATCCTCCACCAATAAAACAAATTGTCAAGGTTTATTTACACAAACAAAAAAAGATTTATCTGCCATGAAGTCTAAATGTCATCTAAGCAGACTGTCTCTTATCTGTTATAAACTGAGAATCGCGGGGATTTTGAAAAAGTCAAAATCCATGGCTAAAAATGAAAAAGACAAACAAACAACAGCACACACGACACAGCATAGAAAACTAAAGAATAAACAACACGAACCCCACCAAAAAACTAGGGGTGATCGCAGGTACTCCGGAAGGGTAAGCAGATCCTGCTCCACATGCGGCACCCGTCGTGTTGCTTATGTGATAACAAATCCGGTAAATGGTCTTATTCGGTAGGTCACATTCATGAAAGGGAAGGGGGTTGTAGTTACGACGTAAGGAACATATCCGATATCATTTGTGAAACGGTTATTCCATAACGGTCAACCAACTCGTGATGGCGTCCGTAAAATTTACGAAGGGATGATTTCAACTTCACCATTTTGGAACTCTTGGTTTAATAGCTTCCTTGTGAGCAGCAACCCTCTATCAAGAAAATCATGATAGGAAATGCAAGCACGGGAATATCGTATCAATTGGGAGATATATACCCCGTATGCAGGTGCTGCTGGAATGTTGCTACTTAGAAATGGAAAGTTCACAATTGGAAAGTTTTGTCTTCAACCGACCCTCATTGTCAATTTCTAGATGTAAGTCAAGATATGAGGCCGACTTAACTGTGTCTGTAGTATCCTTTATCTCTAGCTCGATTGGATAGATGCGTTCCACAAAGTCACCAAATTTTGAATTATTTAGTGAAAGAACATCATCTATATAGCAAAAAGTAGAGTTAAAGGATATTGCTAACTTCTTATTTTTCTTCCTAAGAAGTTCCTGCATGAAGTCAGCCTCATAATAATAAAGAAACAAGTCGGCAAGTAGAGGGGCACAGTTTGTTCCCATTGGAATGCCGACAGTCTGTTGAAAAACACGTCCCCCGAACGTAACAAATATGTTGTCAATCAAGAAATCAAGCATCTTGATGATATCAGTTTCAGAGAATTTTTTGTTCGAATCAGAGTGATCCTTTACAAAGTAGGATTTATCCCTCCCCAAGACAAGATACTTGTATCTACGTTGGCCATTCTTTTTTACGAAGCAAAGCAATACCAACTCTTTCAATTTGTCTTTTAGTTTGGAATGTGGAATACTAGTGTACAGAGTAGAAAAGTCAAATGTTTTAATACTGTTACAAGATGAAAGAGAGTTAGATTGTATGTACTCTAAAAGATCTTTGGAATTTTTAAGTATCCACATCTGATTCACGACCCCTCTAGAATAGGCAGTTTCACAATAACTCTGAAGCCCGTCTTTGATTGCTGATAAAATAGATGTTAATAATTTAGAAAGAGTTTTTCGTGGAGCACTTGGAAGACCCAGCAATATACCGTTGTTTGTAAGGACACTTATGTAGTTAAGGTATCCAATACAGTGATGGCAGATCCAGTTCTTCATCTTTGGTTGAAATTCCAAAGGAACACAGAACAGACCTATGATTATCCAGGATTTCCTCTTTGGTAAGTGTCGTGAGGGTATATGTTGAGTTTCCAAGTGAATTATCAATACGTAATTCGTTTATCAAGCAGTTAATGTAGTGAGTTTTACATACAAAAACGATGTTGTTTGGGGCTTTATCTGCGGGGACAACAACATATTTGTCATGGAGGTAGGATAGGTGTTTTGCAACATTTATTGGTTATATAATGTTTCAAACTGCTTTATGTGCTTTTTTATGACTGCTTACTGTACATTTGATAATTTTGCATTTATATAACATAATTACTTTTATCACGTCATTTATGTAGTGATAGTTTGCTTTCATGTAACGTTTTGATTTGCTTAAGGAGTTCTGGTGAGATTGCTATAATTGATTTGCTTTAATATGCATTATTTTAATGATTTGCACTTTTCTGTATGCCTTTGTGTGTTTCTTTGATACATATAACGTGGCTTTATACTCGTACATCCCGTCATTATGTTGTTGTATGATAATTTTTGTATTCTTGTCTTTCATTTTTGTTAATGTGCTTTGTCTTTTTTTTATTTTTATTTTTGTTTCTTTGATACATATGACGTGGCTTTGTACTTATACTTCCCGTCATTGTGCATTTCTAAATTTTTGTATTATTTTCTTTCATTTTTGATAATGTTCTTTATCTATTTGCCTTTTTGTGCTTCTTTGTTACACATTTTATATATTTATTAAGATTATAATACAATGTAAACTGCTGTACCCCAATTTTTGACCTTTTTACAATCTATGTCTGTTTGTTTTGTTCTCACATGTTTGACAATATAATGAAATTTGATGCGAATGTCATTCAATTTAGAAGTTTAGCTAGCTACAAAACCAGATTTAATCCACCGTTTTCTACAAAGGAAATTGCCTGTACCAAGTCAATAATATGACAGTTGTTATCTATTTGTTTTGATGTGTTTGTGCGTTTGATTTTGCCATTTGATTAGGGAATTTCTGATATGAACTTTCCTCGGAGTTCAGTATTTTTGTGATTTTACTTTTGTAATCAGATAATTTAAACAGACAGTTCGTATTGCTATGAGTACCAATTGTGTATATCTATGCGTCTACGTTAATTTGATTCGTGTAACTACAATGTCATACGGGGCTTAAAAAATGAGACATTAAGCTAGATATATCAAATGATCTCATGTTCCGCTATATAGTCAAAAATGTCTCTCACTGGAAAAATCAATGATCGTTTACTATGTCGATTGCATCTTTAAATTAAGGTATAGTTTGATTTATATATAGACTTATGTTTAGAACTTGACAGGTAGAATCAGTTTAGATTTATACTTTGCTAGAAAATAATTGATTTCTAGTTTTTTATTATGAATATATCATTGTTTATAAAGCAACATTTTAACAGCCCTTGCAAATGGTGCATTTATATCGTAGTTTATATGTTGCTTCATTGCTGGCAATTCCTGTTATGTTTTTCTTGATGTTGTCTCTTCTAAACGTACACAGACACCATCGCGAATTTATTGACCGTTATGGAGTGTCTTTATCACAGATGACAAGGGACATTTTTAGATTTTCCCTCGATTAAGGCATTATCGAAAACGACTTTTCACAGTTTCAATTTTCCCCACGAGCAACACGACGGGTGTCACGAGTGGCGCAGGAACTTTAATAATCGTTTTAAAACATATGAGTCGCCGAGTTATGTAGTAATGGTTTTGTGTATAATTCGGAGTTTAGTATGACGTCCATTATCACTGTACTAGTATACATATTTTTTAAGGGGCCAGCTGAAGGACGCCTACGGGTACGGGAGTTTCTCGCTACATTAAGGACCCATTGGTGGCCTTCGGCTGTTGTCTGCTCTATGGTCGAGTTGTTGTCGCTTTGACACATTCCCCATTTCCTCTCTATATTTTATTTCACATCTTAATTTTTTTTCTTGCATTGATTTGGACGGTTGTTTGTCTATTTATTGCTGTGTTTTCTGTACTACACTTTTTAATGCCCCCTTTGTATCTGAAACCCTTTATGAACTAAATTATAATGGCCGCGAAACTTAAACCTATTTTGTCGGTTATTATATATTTGATATATGATCTGTTTGTTTGACTTCCTTATCTAATACAGCCCAATAGTAGACATATTTTATCAATAAAAAAGCATTTTGATGTTTTTTTTTTTATTTCCAATATCCGACTTAAATTTAATAAGATCGGCAAAATAGGCTCTCGATGACATTTACTATCAATCATTCTAAATGTCTTTAGAAAATGACAATCATGCTAAGCAGATATTTCTTCTTCATTTTTTATAGGGATGTTTAAAATATTTCTCATGATTTTTTTAATTGATAAAAAGCCATGACCTATTAAAAAATTCTTACAAGGCCATCTACATATAAATAGGCTTTGTTTTCTTTTCCTTTAACGCACATTGCAAAGCTCTTTTCACAGTTGGCATGACTTTGTTTTTATTTATCATCAGGTTAAAAAAAAAGGCAACAGTAGTATACCGCTGTACAAAAGTCATAAATCAATTGATAGTAAACAAATCCGAGTTGCCAAACTGAAACCGACGAAACACATCAACTGTAAGGGGGATAAAACGATGCAACAGAAACACTGAAGTGCAACAAAAAATAAACGACAAAACAACACACAGAGAAACTAACTTTAAGATAACAACTGATATTCTTCTGACTTGGTACATGACATGTTAAGAAAAAAATAGTGGGTTGAACCCGGTTTTGTTGCTAGCCAAACCTCGCACTTTCGTGGAATGGTTAAATATACCAGTAAAATGACAACATTACATAACTGTAATCGACTGTAATAAATCACCAACATTAAAGAATGTGAACAACTATATGTCACCGTAATATCTACACCAATGAGAAAAACCCAAACGGCGTGCACGCACCTATCAAACTTAAGGCTCGGGCATTACAAATCGTGTACCGATTTGAAAGGAAAACCAACAGTCTGATTTATACAGAAGCAAAAAACGAAAAATAATTATGGTCGCTCTCGCCTTACTTATCCCAGGACAATGGTGTAACAGTTCATCATTTTTAGACAATTATAAAGAGCATCATCGTTGATTAAAATCGCATTGACACATGTCACCGTAAGGTTATCCAGGTACAATACTGTATACGTAACATGGTATTTTTACTTGCCGAAGTAGACATATGTCAACGCAAGTATACCACTTGTACAATACTGTATACGTCACATGGTACGTTCGCTTGTCATAGTAGAAAAGGTGCAATTGCGTATCAAGTATTGAAAATGCAAATTCACAGAATTCAAACTTCTACAAATGTTCCAGACAGTTTTTAAAAATGTGGCATTTTAGTGTCAATTTACGGGTTTAGTCTATTCTAATTATTGCAAAAATATGGATGGATATTATTGGTTATAGTTATATTTATTTATATTATTAAAGACCAGTTCGGTCTTCCACTAAATTTCAACTCCTTAATTATAATAACAATTAATTTGTAAAATAATGATGTTTATAACCTACCAAAATAAGGTTGTCCTTGTACAGTCTCTATTCAAACTCGATTTCATCAGTGTGGACAAAATCATGGCCGAAATACTTTTAAAAGATTTCTATCTCAAAACTTTTACATGTTATCATGTCGGCCAACTCATATGCCTGATGAGTTCTAACATGTTTTAAAATTTTTCTAACGTATAAAAAGAAGCGTAGTCAGATTTCACCACTGTTTCGGAGTTTGAGGCAATGGGTTAAACGCAAGAAAGAAGACGTGATACTCTTCCCGAATGGATTAAGGCTGTGGGTTATTAATACAAATCAGAATTAAAAGACTGAATGGGTCTATCAATACCCATGCTACGTCAATCTTTATAGAGTCAAATGTTGCAAAACACTTGTCTTACCTCCATGAACAATATGCTGTCGTCCTCGCATATAAAACCCCAAACAACATCATTTTGTGTGTAAATCACAGTACAGAAATGCTTGACAAATGAATAAGGTATTGACAATTCACTTGGAAACTCAACATATGATAATTATAGGTCTGTTTACTGTTTCGGAAATTTCACCTTAAGACGAAGAACTGAATGTTCTATCACTGTATCGTGTGTATCGTATGCCTAAACAACTACGAAAATGCCTGTACTAATATGACCAGTGTTGTCCATTCGTTTGATGTGTTGGAGCTTTTGATTTTGCCATTCGATTAGGGACTTTCCTTTTTGAATTTTCCTTGGAGTTCAGTATTTTTTTGTGATTTTAATTTAATATATTGCTAGGTTTCCCAAGTGCTCCACTAAAGATCTTTCCAAATGATTAACATCAACTTTATTAGCAATCAAGGACTGATTTAAAAGTTATTGTTAAACTGCCTGTTTTGGAGGTGGGGTGAATTAGATGTGATTCTAAAAAAAATCCAAAGATATTTTAGAGTTCATACAATCTAAGACTCTTTCATCTTTCAATAGTATTACACTAGTAACATTTGAATTTTCTACACTTTACACAAGTATTCCTCATTCCAAACTAAAAGACAAATTGAAAGAGTTGTCATTACTTTGTTTCATAAAAAAAGGATGACAAACGTAGTATATTGTCTCAGGGATGGATTAATTTTATTTTGTAAAAAGTCACTCCGATTCAAACAACATTATCTGAAACAAACATTATCAGGATGCTTAATTTCTTGATTGACAACATATGTGTTACGTTTTTCAACAAATTATCGGCATTTCCATGGGAACCAATGGTTGTCCTCTCCTTGCAGATTTGTTACTTTATTCTTATGAGACTGATTTTATACAGGATTCTAAAAAAAATCCAAAGATATTTTAGAGTTCATACAATCTAAGACTCTTTCATCTTTCAATAGTATTACACTAGTAACATTTGAATTTTCTACACTTTACACAAGTATTCCTCATTCCAAACTAAAAGACAAATTGAAAGAGTTGTCATTACTTTGTTTCATAAAAAAAGGATGACAAACGTAGTATATTGTCTCAGGGATGGATTAATTTTATTTTGTAAAAAGTCACTCCGATTCAAACAACATTATCTGAAACAAACATTATCAGGATGCTTAATTTCTTGATTGACAACATATGTGTTACGTTTTTCAACAAATTATCGGCATTTCCATGGGAACCAATGGTTGTCCTCTCCTTGCAGATTTGTTACTTTATTCTTATGAGACTGATTTTATACAGGAACTTCTTAAGAAGAAAGAAAAGAAGTTAGCAATATCCTGTAACTTTAACTTTCCACTATATTTATGATGTTCTCTCACTGAATAATTCAAAATTTGATGACTTTGTTGAACGCATCTCTTTAATCGAACTAGAGATAAAGGATACAACCGATACAGTTATACCTGCCTCATATCTTAACTTACATCTAGAAATTGACAATGAGGGTCGGTTGAAAACAAAACTTTACGCAAAAGAGATGATCTCACCTTGCCAATGATGAAATTTCCATTTCTATGTAGTAATAAGCAAAATCACAAAAATAATGAACTCCGAGGAAAACTCAAAACGTGGGGTCCCTAATTAATTGTCAAAAGCAAAAGCTCAAACACATCAAATGAATGGACAACAACTGTCATAATCCTGTCCTGGTAAATTGATTTTCGTATGTAGAAAAGTTGGATTGAATCTGGTTTTATAGCTAGATAAACCTCTCACTTGTAGAACAGTCTTAATTCAATGACTAGTATATTGACAACGATTTGTGAACAAAACAAACAGACATAATATATAAAAATGTCAAAAATAGGGGTACAGCAGTCAACGTTGTGTTATTATCTTAGTCACTATAAAAGCAAACAGATGTATAAACAAACATTTAACATGACAAATAACACAATGATCGGATGTTTAAGTACAGAGCCACGTCACATGCAAGAAAGAAAGAGGCAATGAAGTTATTAAACCACGAGTTCCAAATGGTGAAGTTGAAATCCTCCCGTCGTAAATTTTAAGGACGTCATCCCGACCTCTTTTCACAAATGTGACCTACCGAACTTGTCGGGTTTGTAATAACGTGAGCAATACGATTGGTGCCACATTTGAATCAGGATCTGCTTACCCTTCCGTAGCACCTGCTATCCACCCCTAATTTTTGTTGGGGCTTATGTTGCTTAGTCTTTAGTTTTATATGTTTTGTTTTGTTTTGTGTACTAGTTATTGTCTTTTCGTTTGTTCTTTTTTATCCATGGCGTTGTCATTTTATTTCCGATTTATGAGTTTGAATGTTCATCTATTATATCAGGATAAAAAATTTTAAATGCAACTATTTATATTTTTTGTTAGACAGATCGATTTGAAATGTACAATTTTTTTGAATGACCAGCTAATAACGTATTTCTAAAAAAAATTTGTTTTTCTTATATGCCATTTATTATTGTTACTACATGTATATAAATTTAATCTTAAGAAATGCAGTGCACAATACTAGTTTGGTTAAGTTTATTAAGTAATAATTTAAAAAGAATTGCAATAAAAAATCAACATACATATAACGCATTGTTGTCTTTGAGAAGCATATACGAAAAATTAATTCATCGAAACTATTGGACGGATGCGATTTATTTTTGTTATCATTTTGAGTATTTTAAAATGCACAGACTCCTTTTATAAAACACATTGAACTTTGTGTATAAAACATTATACATGTGAGCGATAGAAACCTCTTGTATACATAATAAATTATTTCAATGCATATTCAGTTTTAATAGGACTTCCATGTATGTGATATACAGAAAAAACTATACCTTTGAAATGGTATACTTACTGACCCCTCCAATTATTTTTATTTATTAAAAGAAAACATTTACAAAAATCTCATTTACAACAACATAACTTAAACATATTGTTTTGTTTTTTACAATTGCAAATATAAAGATACTCGAAGAGGGCTTAATTTTATCACTTGTCATGGTTATTTTTTCCTCTCACTTAAATTAAATTCAGTTGTTACTTTGTTAAAATTATGTGCTTAAATCGGACTTTGTTTCATTTAAAATCTGTAAATTTAGCATGAACAAATTATTTATATCTCATGAAATACTAGCATCGAGTGTTTATAGAAACACTTCTATCAGTTAAATCTATGCAAAGACTAATATAGAAACAAGTAACATTTAAATAGATTATATGGTTGTCAATCTGTTTTACAAAGACATCCGTTATTGTTACAGCGGTCTATCAAATAGACATGTAATATATACTCATTGAACGGAAAAATAAATTTTCGTTGATGATATATTTGGGCCCTTTCATCTAGACTATATAACAATAAGACACGTTCTTTGACCTATAATCGTTTACTTTTTACACTTCGTGATTGGTTGGAGAGTTGTCTCATTGGCACACCTATCATATATTCTTATTTATGTATCTTTCTTTAACTAACATATCTTTCTGCACTAATTTGTATAAAATGTCTCCAAAATTACCTTTTCAGAATCATATCTCAAACTTATTTAAAAGAATTGAAAATGTTGAATTTTGCTTTATCATACCGACTTTCTCCAGGTTATTTACACTGAAATAACTTATGTTTATAAATCTACACTAATTATAGAAATACATATTAATTACCACCTACTAACACAGAAAACTACCGAATTTCGAGTGGAATTTCATCTATATAAAGTGTTTGACCCGATTACTGTATACAAATGTATTTATAAAGCTACTTATATTTTTGTTATCATGCGTCTTTGTCATTTGTTATATTTATTTATTTATTTCAAGCTGTAGAATCAGTTTCAGTCATTTTGACTATTTGTAGTGAAAAAAACACAGTTAAGATGGAACATAATCTATGAGAAGTCATTAAACTTTGTCTATGGGAAAGCATATGTCAAAATGTTAATATCGTTAAATCATAAGATTACGAGCAATAGCAATAAAAACCGATTTGGAACAAAACGGGTCAAGCAAACGTCCATGATTTGATTGATGTTTTAAATCAAAAATATTTGTTTAGTTACAACCGAATAGCCCCAGGAAAGAACAAAACGCCATGACGTCAATTTTTTTTGTACACAACCGTACAAAATCTTGAATGATCTTGAATGAATCCCCTCAGAATATCAGAGAAAAAATGAATTAAATCAGTTTTCTACACTTTTAAAATATAGTTACTAGAATGATAAGCCACGCAATGCAATGACTGCATAAGTGCTTTAATATATCGTGCTTTTACTGCTAAGAATGCTATAACTAGTTATATTATGTTTCAAACTGCCTTAAGTGCTTTTTATAATGACTGCTTACTGTACATTTGATAATTTTGCATTTTTATAACATGATTACTTTTATCATGTCATTTATTTAGTTCGGATGTAATGCGTCTTCTGATTGGCTGACGTTGTTTTGTTATCAGCTCAAAGACATAATTCAGTCATGTTACTATGACGTCATCAACGTTTTTTTTTATGGTTTACTCCTGTTTGAAATGGAATTTAGAATTAAATTATAAGAAATAACTGTAATATGTTATCTGTCTATTCGAAATAACATAAAAATGTGGTGCACACTTTAAAATAACCCGCTGATGTTATTTCTTCATAGACAGAAAAAAATTTACAGTCATTTCTTAAATATTTTTCTTTCATGTAACGTTTTGATTTGCTTAAGGAGTTCTAGTGAGATTGCTATGATTGATTTGCTTTAAAATTACATGATTTAAATAATTTGTGCTTTGTCTACATGCCTTTGTGTGTTTCTTTGATACATATAAAGTGGCTCAGGACTCATACATTCCGTCATTCTATTGTTGTATGATAAGTTTTGTATTCTTGTCTTCCATTTTTGCTAATGTGCTTTGTTTATATTTCTTTTTTGTGTACTTTGATACATTTGACGTGGCTCTGTACTTATATTTCCCGACATTGTGCTTTTGTAAATTTTTGTATTATTGTCTTTCATTTTTCCTTATGTGCTTTGTCTATATGCCTTTTTTTTTTTTTTGCTTCTTTGTTACACATTTTTTTTATAGTTATTAAGATTATAACACAATGTTAACGTCTTTGCCCCTATTTTTGACATTGTTACATATTATGTTTGTTTGTTTTGTTCTCACATGTTTGACAATATGATGAAATTTGATGCAAATGTCATACAAGTTAGAAGTTTAGCTAGCTATCAAACCAGGTTTAATCCACAATGTTCTTCAAAGGAAAATGCCTGTACTAAGTCAAGAATATGACAGTTGTTATTCATTCGTTTGATGTGTTTGTGTTTGTGCGTTTGATTTTGCCGTTTGAGTAGGGACTTTCCATTTAGAACTTTCCTCGGAGTTTAGGTTTTGTAATCAGATATTTTAAACAGACAGTTCGTATTGATATGAGTACCAACTGTGTATATCTCTGCGTCTACGTTTCTTTGATTCGTGTAACTACAGTGTCATACGGAACTTAGAAAAAATGAAGTCATTAAGCTAGATATGTGCAATAATATAACGTTCCGCTATAAAGTCAAAAGGTCTCTCACTGGAAAAAATCTATGTTCGGTTACTATGTCGATTGTATTTTGATATTAAGGATATCACATATAGAGTACGGTTTGATTTATATCTTGACTTGTGTTTATAACTTGGCAGATAGAGTCAGTTGAGATTTATACTTTGCTGGAAAATAAAATGATTTCTAGTTTTTTATTATGAATATACCATGTTTTATAAAAGTAACATTTTAGCAGCCCCTGCAAATGGTGCATTTATATCGCAGTTGATATGTTGCTTCATTACATGCAATTCGTGTTATGTTTATCTTGAGGTCATTTCTTCTAAACGTACACAAACACCATCGCGAATGTATTGATTGTTATGGAATGTCTTTGTCACAGATGACAAGGAATATTTATATATTTTCCTTCGATTAGGACATGATCGAATACAACTTATCACAGTTTCATTTTTGCCATGAGCAACACGACAGGTGTCACGAGGGACGCAGGAACTTTATAGTCATCATTTTCAAACATCTGAGTCGCCGAGTTATTTGGTGGTGGTGTTTCTCATCTTAATTTTTCTTGCATTGTTTTGGACGGTTATGTGTCTATTTTCTTCTGTGTTGTCTGTCCTTCTCTTTGTAGTGCCCTCTTTGTACCTGAAACCTTAAATAGACTAATGCCCGCGAGACTTCAATCTACTTTGTCGGTTAAGATATATTTGATATATCAACTGTTTGTTTGACTTCCTTATTTGATATAACCCAATTAAATACTAGACATATTTTATCAATAAAATAGTGTTATGATGTTTTTTTTTTATTTCCAATATCCTACTTCAATTTAATAAGACCGGCAAAAAAAGGCTCTCGATGACATTTACTATCAATCAATTCTAAATGTCTTTAAAAAAATGACAACCATGCTAAGCAGATTTTTCTTCTTCATTTTTTAAAGAGATGATTAAAATATTTCACATGAATTTGTTTTAACCAACACAAGGCCGTAACATATTTAACAATTTTTTCAAGGCCATGAATTTGTTTCCTCTTCCTTTAGCTCACAGTTCAGAGCTCTATCCACAGTTGGCTTGTTTATTTAATTATCATTAGGTAAACCAATTTCAAATTCAATTCTTGAATATTTGTGAGAAAGAAAAATCGAGTTATCCCTGTGTAATATTATTTGTCGTTTGTCTTTTTCTTATTAAGCCATGGCGTTGTCAGTTTATTTTCGATCTATGAGTTTGACTGTCCCTCTGGTATCTTTCGCCACTTTTTACATGGTAAGTATTTAATTGCCATGTTTAGGTAAATGATTAACTCTCACATGAATCTATTTAAGTTGAATTCCTTTTCTTCACGTTTTTAAACTTATTTTTATACCACCTGGAGATATATTTCTGATATTGATCTACTGTTGTATAGGGTATCGTGTTAACTTGCGATATATTTCCTATATTGATTTACTGTTGTATATGATGTCGTGGCCCTGGCGATATATTTCTGATATTGATCTACTGTTGTAGTTGGTGCTGTGTTGCCTGATGATATATTTCTGATATTAATCTACTGTAGTATAAGGTGTTGTGCCTCTGACGATATATATATATCTGATATTGATGTACAGTTGTATAGGGTGCAATGTCAAGATATTTTTTTTATATATTGATTTATTGTTGTATTGGGTGCCGTTTCGCATGAAGATATTTTTTGATATTAGTTTGCTGTTGTGTAGGGTGTCGTGGCCCTGACGATATATTTCTGATATTGCTTTACTCTTGTATAGGGTGCGGTGCCCCTGACGATTTAATCTGATATCAATCTAAAGGTGGATTGATATATTAGAGGGTCTAATTTAAGAACAATACTCTGTTTGAATATTCGAATTGTAAAAAGTTAAAAGGTTGACAACATTTACTCTAAAAAGAAACAATAAACTGAAATCCTCGTCTGTTGGTCTCTAATTGATACAAATCAAGTTGTGTCATAAGCAATACTAATGCCATACCTTTCTATAAAGACTGTTATATTTTCAATATTATTTTATACGGATGGTGTCCTAAATCCTGTCGATTCCCAAATTTTGGCATTGCACATCCGTCATTTCTTTAACTACTAATAATGTTTGACTTTTTTACACTTTTCTTAAGAGTACCGGTTGATATCATATTAAAGGGAAACATCATGTATTGTTGAATCAATTGAAATTCGATATTATTTAAGTTTTATGTCAGTAAGGTTTATTACAATAAAACTTGATTTGACCCCCACCCACCCCCTCCCCCCCCAAAAAAGAAACATTTTTTTTTAAATGAAACAATCTAGGATCTGGTTATTTTTTTTCTAATATCTTGAGACATTTATTATTATCTGGCTTCATCATTATCTGTCTCATTGACAGTCAAACCACACACGTCTTAGGGTAACCAATACTGTGTCAAGGTAGGACCAATATACTGGTTGACTTGAAGAATATATTGATAAATGTATGACTGATTTATGATCTTATTAATTATGAATTAAAATTAAATGGTTAATTATTGACATTAATTGTCAAAAAAAACATAAGCCATTTTCCGTTTATCATTCAAATTTATATCTTTATTATGATAATATTTCATACAACGTGAAATTTCTGCCAAGAAAAGAAAACAGCATCACCAGATATCCACAAACCAAAATCTTGCATGTACGTTTCTTTACTTCCAAGCAGATTTAAATTATGTTTATTATCTAACATTTTTCACTAAAACTTAATTTTACTCAAACGAAAAATAATTTACTATAAATAATTTGCCATAAAGATCAAAATAGTAGTGTTATACTTCCTTAAGCCCCGGTCACAACAGATCGTACATGTTGTCATGGAAGATCTATAAAATAGTTGTCGTGGCACTGTCGTGCAAAATGTCAAAAAATATTTAGAGTGGTCACATCAGCTACGACACGTCCACGATGGTTCCACGAAAAGACCAAAAAAAATAATTGTAATTGTACTGTCGTGGGTTTGTCGCAAGTCGGTCGTGTTACAGTCGTGCGTTAATCGTACGACAATCGTGAGTTGTTTGGGGCTATTTTTCAGGTTTTCATGTCATGGGATGCGCGTGTCACTGTCGTGTCACTATCGTGCCACTGTCGTACGGCTGTTGTGCCATTGTGATGCGACTCTCAGAGAAAGCTTTTGAAACATGCCAGGCTCCATCTGTATGAATCCAACGAAATCACCGGCAGATTCCCGCTCCGACTCTTGAATCAGTGTACAAACATAAACTAAAAGAACTAGCCAAGAAATTTGTTTTTGTCCCGGCCGATAAAGCTGCTACTAATATTATTATTGTTTGACGTAAATTTTACATTGAGGTTCTGAAAAAAGAAATCACCAATTCACCAACATTCCAACTGACTCCATTTTCAGAAAACGACATCTGTAACAAACATAAACTTTTAGCTACCGCTTTACAAGCAGAGCCAAATACAATGAAAGTCCCAACTATGTACTGGCTTCCGAAGCTACACAAAACACCTTACAAATATAGATTTATTTCGTCTTTAAGCCATTGTTCCACTACTAAATTGTCTATTCTTCTTACCAGCACACTTGGTACAATTAAAAACCTGATAATAAATTGTTCAAATAAGGCCTTCGAAAATAGTGGAATTAATTACTTTTGGAGTGTCAAGAACTCGTTAGAAGTACTTGATAAATTGCATGCCTATATTGGTGATTTTAAATCTGTTCAAAGTTTTGATTTTTCTACCCTGTATACCACATTGCCTCACATTCTCATTAAGACAAAATTCACACACCTAATTAAATGGGCATTTAAAAAGTCAGAATGTGAATATATATGTTCAAACTCTTTTAGGTCATTTTTTAGTGGCAATAAACAAAAAAACTATGTCAATTGGACATGCTTTGATACTATATATGCCTTTGAATATTTACTAGATAACATTTTTGTTCGCTTTGGGGATTCCGTATATCGTCAGATTATCGGAATTCCAATGGGGACTAACTGTGCACCACTTATTGCGGACTTGTTTTTGTATTGCTATGAGTTACAATTTATGACAAAAATAAGCAAAGACCCATCGAAACAACATCTGATAAACAAATTTAATAATACTTTTAGATATTTGGATGATATTTTGGCTCTCAATAATGACGACTTCAGTATGTATATTAAAGAAATTTATCCTGTTGAACTTACTTTAAATAAAGCTAATACTAACAATGACCACTGCCCTTTCCTCGATCTTGATATCTATATCACTAACGGAAAGCTGAATACTAAAATTTATGATAAAAGAGATGATTTTTCATTTCCTATCGTTAATTATCCATTTTTAGATGGTGACGTACCCTTGTCACCATCTTACGGTGTTTATATATCTCAACTTGTACGATTCGCTCGTGTATGTAACAATGTTTTAGATTTTAACGAGAGAAATTTATGTATTACTGAAAAATTATTACACCAGGGTTTTCGATATCACAAACTAGTCAAAACATTTACTAAATTTTATCATCGGTATAAGGACATCATTCGTAAATATAGCTCAACATGCAGACTTCTTATACGTTCAGGTATTTCACATCCAATTTTTTATGGAAATATTCTTTATAAAGCACAAAGGTGTCAGTATTCACCTAAAAAACTAACAAAACCTTTGAATAGACTTATTAAGAAGGGATATAGTTACGATACTGTTGTCAGGTCATTAAAGATTGCATATTTTGGCGTTAATATTGATTCACTTATAGGGTCTTTGCATCGGAACTAAACACATTTATTCAAAAACCAGTTGTTGGCATGACACGGGTTATGTTCTTCTCATATATGTTATGATGGTATGATACTAAACCCCGAACGGGAAGGATTGTGCCTGATGTTCATATGATGAAATCATAATCTTTCAGTCAGTTTAATTGAAGTCTGGAGCTGGCATGTCAGTTAAATGCTAGTAGTCTGTTGTTATTTATGTATTATTGTCATTTTGTTTATTTTCTTTGGTTACATCTTCTGACATCAGACTCGGACTTCTCTTGAACTGAATTTTAATGTGCGTATTGTTATGCGTTTACTTTTCTACATTGGCTAGAGGTATAGGGGGAGGGTTGAGATCTCACAAACATGTTTAACCCCGCCGCATTTTTGCGCCTGTTCCAAGTCAGGAGACTCTGGCCTTTGTTAGTCTTGTATTATTTTAATTTTAGTTTCTTGTGTACAATTTGGAAATTAGTATGGCGTTCATTATCACTGAACTAGTATATATTTGTTTAGGGGCCAGTTGAAGGACGCCTCCGGGTGCGGGAATTTCTCGCTACATTGAAGACCTGTTGGTGACCTTCTGCTGTTGTTTTTTTCTATGGTCGGGTTGTTGTCTCTTTGGCATATTCCCCATTTCCATTCTCAATTTTATACTGCCCAAACACCAGGCGCCTTTCGATCCATGGCTTACCAACCAACGTCGGGCGTTTTGCTGGTTCCTTTACTATTCACGGGCTCGAATTAACGCTTTCAGAACCATATTTTACCCTTGATAGAGTCCGGGAAGGCGCCTATTCAGCAGGGCCAAGCATAATCGTTCTGATGGAATAGCCATCCTCTTTAAACGTAGACGGTATGTTTTTTTCCCAAACATTCATTCCCGCCGAATTGTATTCTTCTCAATAAAACGAAAATATGTTGACTGACGACCGTACCACTGTCGTACGACGAAATTTGATATTCGTGAGATAATCGTGCGACTGTATTACGAGTGTCTTGCGACAGTCGTGCGACGATTGTTTTGATTAAAATGGTTTATGTTGATACTCACGACAATGCGTTTATCGCACGACAGCGCCACGATGCTCAAAATAACGTGCGACAGTCGTGCAATTGTCTTACGACGACCACAGATGACCCGCCATTTGACCAAATTGTATGTTGTGACCAGGGTTTTATAAGTAACAGGAAATGGCTGATACTTCAAATGATATTTTCTTATTGCTTAAATATAAATTATACTACCCAAAAATTAAAAAAGAGAAAGACAAATCAGGCATTTTAACTGCTGTTTGTGCATTATTATTCGTTAGGTACCAAATTTAGTGGGTTTTTTTTCAGAGCATACGTGACCCACGAATTGAAATGTTCAACATAGAATACATTTTCTTTATGCAGACGTTGTTAAAACTATGAAATAAAATAGTCGTACATGTTATTTTAAAATCCTCCGTTTATAAATTACAAAGTTCACTTTATAAAATAAACTAAAAGTCCAACTCCCTAAGACCTTTTAACTTATTCAGAGATACATTTGGTTATTCTTTTACGGTCTTTGTTGGTCATATATCTCATACTGTTGCAGCATATTTACGATTCGCTGGCATTCAAATTTTAAAGTTTGAAGTTCCTAGTTAAGATTAATCTAGAATGCTCGACAGTTATACAGACTTTACAGTTTATTTCATTTAAGGATGATCTTAGGGAAAATTAAATAAATCAAGAATTTAAAATTGATTTCATAAGTCAGAAGAGCATTGCATTAGGAACAAAAGCAAAAACATATTGAGAGGTCATGAAGCTTCTTTACGAGATATTTGGTTTTTAAAATACGGCGGGAAAAGGTCTGACTTTTACCTTATATTTGCATTGGTATTCTTTGGGTCTCAAATCAAAAGAAAGAAAATAAAGAATCTGCTTAAATTTTGGTAAATGACCTTAAATGAACTTTTAAGTCTTATATGAAAAAAATAAATGAGTGTTATGGGGCAAAATATTTTACATTGTATCGCAGGGAAAACACCAAGGAGTTCGAACAACTGACACAAATTCCAATACCTCACATAAGTACATCCGGGAGGCTGAGTATAGACAAGGCAAATGGTTTGATACTATTGCAAGATTAGATAGTCTTAGATTGTATATTATCTTATTTACACTTACAACTCCCGTTAGCACCATGTGTCGCATAGGGCGCGAATGTAGATTCTAGTAGATTTCTATTGTTTTAGGAATCACAACTGATTTATTCTACCACTAAAATAGATAGTTTCACAACAACTTTGAAACCCAGCTTTGATTGCAGATGAAATCGATATAAATGATTTATAAAAAGTTTTGTGGAGCACTTATAAGACCCAGCAATATAACGTTGTTTGTTAGGACACTGAATGTAAAGCTAAAAACCGATGTGATGTCGGTTTACATTCCTATTTTTGTTTGTCCATTTATAACACGCCTTTTTTATCTTCATTCTCTATGGTTAAAAACCAGCAATAACATACCTAAAAGTTGAGTGCTCGTTAATTTAGTTATATTTAAATCAATATTTCGTTTTTCAATTTTTCTACTGGATTTACCCAATTTGATGTAAAAACTATGTAAAAACACCAAACGCATACAGAAATATAGATGTCAAATATGAATTTTACAACCATTACACGGAGTTGTACTGACGTCACAACCAAACTGAGAGAAAACATACAAGGTTAGAAGTGATCAATATGCATCATGTTGCCGAAAAATTCACAATGTTCTATATATCTACGTTGAAACAATATTTGTTTTGATATATATATGTGAACGCCCTAAAGTTTAATGCACTCATAGTATCATGCAAGCACTATTTGGTAAATTAATGAATACTAAACATATTGGTTTTGGCTACGTAAAAGTTGTACGGATGTCGTAAAGGGTAGGATAAGGTAAGAAATTCCGTTTGTACGAAAGGTTGAATCCTCAGAAAGTTGGCACTGGAGCTTGGAACACCAGATATTGTCTTTTGTGAACTTCTTATTGGAAAAGATAATTTTGTCAGTCCTGTCTATTGTTTACAAGGGCACTTGTCTGTATATTTCTGATTTGGAGTTTGAATAACCATAGCCTAATTTTGCAGTGCTGTCTATTGTTAACAAGGGCACTTATATTTATGATTTCTAGTTTGGAGTGGATAACCCTAGCTTAAGTTTTCTGTGCTGTCTATTGTTAAAAAGGGCACTTAAATTTATGATTTCTTGTTTGTTGTGGATAACCCTAGCTTAAGTTTTCAGTGCTGTCTATTGTTAACAAGGGCACTTATATTTATGATTTCTAGTTTGGTGTGGATAACCCTAGCTTAAGCTTTCAGTGCTGTCTATTGTTAACATGGGCACTTATATTTATGATTTCTTATTTGTAGTTTGAATAACCCAAGCTTAAGTTTTCAGTGCTGTCTATTGTTAACAAGGGCATTTTTATTTATGATTTCTAATTTGGTGTGGATGACCCTAGCGTAAGTTTTCAGTGCTTCTCTATTGTTTACAAGGGCACTCATATTTATGATTTCTTATTTGGAGTTTGAATAACCCTAGATTAAGTTTTCAGTGCTTTCTATTGTTTACAAGGGCACTCATATTTATGATTTCTTATTTGGAGTTTTAAAAACCCTAGATTAAGTTTTCAATGCTGTCTATTGGTTACAAGGGCACTTATCTTATAATGTCTTTTTTAAAACTTGAATAACCCTAGCTTAAGTTTTCAGTTCTGTCTATTGTTTATAAGGGCACTTATCTGTCTGATTTCTGATCAATTAACATCAATTTTAGCACTGATCGTTATGATTTTATATTTGGTTTTTGTATAAATCTAGTATAAGTTTTCAGTGCTGTCTTTTGTTAACAAGGTACTTAATTGGTTGGGTTTTTTATTTGGAGTTTATATTACGATAGCTTATGATTTTTAATGTTCTATATTGTTAATGCGGTCAGCTTTCTCAGTGATTCTTCATTTTGAGTTTATGATACCTACTTTAAATTTTTCAGTGTCGCATATATTGTTTATGAGTACACCTGCCTTTGTGTTGTTGTTTTTATTTGGAATATGCATTACCTAAGCTTAAGTTTTCAGTCCTGTATGTTGTTTGGGTCAGTTGATGATTCTTTACTTTGAGTCTACGTATACCTAAGTGTATTTTTTTTTTGGGGGGGGGGGGGGGGGGGGCTGTATATTGTTTTTATTTGGAATATGCATTACCTAAGCTTAAGCTTTCAGTCCTGTATGTTGTTTTGGTCAGTTGATGATTCTTTACTTTGAGTCTATATTACGTATACCTAAGTATATTTTTTGGGCTGTATATTGTTTTTAAGGGTACTTGTCTTTGTGATATTTGATGAACTTAGTGTAAGTTTTCTTTCAGTATCGTCTATTGGTCAAAAGGTCTATGTGGTTAGTTGTTTAAACAAAACAGTTTAGAAATTCAATTTTCATTGGGATTGCAGACATTTTAAGTAGTTGCTTTTGTACTGTAAATACCAAACCCGTTATTTCCTTTTATAACACAATATTAATTGTATTTGAAATAATGTTTAATTAATCTCCCAAAATTGCTTCTTTTGTTTTATTGTTTGTAGAGTTAACCTTCATACAAGGTGTCTTTCTACGTTTTCTACTTATTGTGACTATTATTGACCTAAATTGTTAGTGTTATAGTATACACGACTGACGTCACTTACTTATATCTATGTCGATGTTCTTTCTCGACCTACATGTACATATTTCGTGTATTTGTCCCTGCATAATTATCACCAGTTATAATTGCTCTTTCTGTGAATTCGCTTTTACAGTTAAATGTTAAAAACATTAAGTGGTAAAAAAGAGGACATTCAAAACTTATGAATCGAAAAGAAAATGAAAACCAGGGCAAAACCACAAAAGACGATTAAAAGACAAACAATCCCTCAAACGGTATGAAGAAAACCTGATTGACTTGCATCACTTGAACAAAATTTGTAGAAGAACTGGGAGGACATTCAGATTTCTGAGAGTAAATCCAGCTTTAATAATAAAAACATGATGATCAATGTCTTTGAAAAGTTTACAAAATAGATAAAGAGAGGTTCTTATTTATTTCGTTAAAAGCTTTCACTGTTCGTTATAAGACTTTGACATAAGTGTATTTTACGTTTATTCAAACCCATATTTATTTATTTTCCAACCTAATTTTAACTTTTCTTCCCTTTATAGTCTAACCGTATGGGTTGGGTTTTTTTAATTTGTTGAATTTGCACGTGACGCAATGATGTCTCAGATAGAAGGGAACATACTATTATTTTCTTTACTTAGTATTTTTATAAACAGATAAACATGTATCATTAATTGTTGACAGCTTTTACCCAATCTTATGATAAATTTATCAATGTTTTGCAGTGCATGTGTTTTTCCGCTTGACATAACTCAATGAAAAATTGTATTTTTAATCCATGTTGATGTTATTGTTTTGTGCAATGCAAGCAAGTTTAATAAATTTCTTTCAAATCTTTCTTTTTAGCAAACTTGACTTGTGGAGATAGGTAATGAATCAGTCTATATGTTAATACTAAATTGTGGCTTAATTCAGGTTAATATCAATTGGCTGATGTACAACTAAACTTTAATATTTCGTTTTTTTTATGTATTACCTTCTACCTGGTGCAAAAATATGAAATTTTCAGATTTATAAAACTGTCAGTATTTTGGGGATTTTACTTTTTTTTAAAGCAGTGAGTCCATGAATGACACCACTGCCTAAAGAATAGTGGTAAAATATTGACGATCTGGCTATATGTTCGAACTCTCGACCTCCCGCATTCGAGATTGACAAGAGAATAATATGTGTAGTAGAATTATGTATTTTTATCTATATACCTGTATAATAAATATGTCTCAGTGGTCATTTAACGTACGTTTTAGATTTGGTCAAATTAAATTTATGGGACATATATATGGTAATAATGTCAAATATAGTCTTTAAAATATACCACCTATATTTGTCCTATTTTAAAAAGTTTTGAGGTTAACCATATGATATTGTATATCTGGACTGGTGATTAATTTATAAACCTGTCCCAGTTTTCGTCCAGATTTCGGGGATCTGTTTCCCACGTAAATTTCGAGAAAAAAAGTCTCGCCGTTAAGAAGACATTCGCCAAATCATTGTTTTTTATTGTTAGCTTTTCATTTAAAAAAATATGATGTTTTTATAGGTTTCTCACTAAAATGATCCGTTTGAGTAATTTTTTAAGGTATTATTTCAATTACAAATTTAACCGATTCATAAATTATTAAATCGTTCTAAAATAAATCAACATGATGTGCTATGACAGTCCTATACACAGGATCACAAGGTTATCTTTTTAAATCACTGACATTATTTTGAGAGTTTTTATTCCATGAAATGTAAGTTTTTACGGACTTTTTTCATATTACACATCATGCATTGAAATGCAAAACATCAAGAACTAAGATAAATAAATAACACAAGATGTATGTGCATTAAATACTGATAATTTGAAGCAGGTAATGTACACTCTTCCATTATGATTTCAATGTCCAGGTTCGTTGGAGTTCGTTGCTATTATAACTTAAACTGTTTTCGTTATTATGCGTTTTACAATTTTCATTCGTGAAGTAGATCGTCGTTTGACATTTGCTTTAAACAAACTTGCAGTGTTTTTTTTATTGTTGAATTAGGCTTTTTGAATATTGGTTCCGTTTTTTCATATCTATATTTTTCTTATCTTAATTATTATCTATTTCAATATTGTGTATTATAATTATAACTATAGATTCATTTAGATGTTTCGACATGCCTTTTTACATGAAAATTATTAGAATGCATATTTTATGCATTTTTCCATCCATATTTCCTCGGTGAAAAACTCATGCAAAGGCAAAAAAACAACAACATTATCTGTAAACATAAACATGGCTACTATAGATATTCAAATGATTTGATTACATGAGATTGTTTACTTGTGTGTGTACATACTTGTCTACTCCAATGTACTCACACAAGGGACATCAAAATATTTTACAGAATATGCAAATGGTTGGTTGCCATGGTTACACGTTAATAAAATTAACGGTACCAATTTTCTTGCACCAGATACGCATTTCGACAATACATGTCTCTTCAGTGATGCTCGTGGACAAAATATTTGAAATCCAAAGCTTATATAAAAGATGAAGAGCTATAATCCAAAAGGTCCAAAAAGTATAGCCAAATCCGTGAAAGGAATCAGAGCTTTGCATGAGGGAGATACATTCCTTAATTTATAATAATTTCTATCATTTTGTAACAGTAAATTTTAATAACACAAAAAATCCGTATTTTCATGCCAGTACCGAAGTACTGGCTACTGGGGTGGTGATACCCTCGGGAACTAATAGTTCACCAGTAGAGGCATCGACCCAGTGGTTGTAATAAAATTAACGGTACCAATTTTTTTGCACCAGATGCGCATTTCGACAATACATGTCTCTTCAGTGATGCTCGTGGCCAAAATATTTGAAATCCAAAGCTTATATAAAAGATGAAGAGCTATAATCCAAAAGGTCCAAAAAGTATAGCCAAATCCGTGAAAGGAATCAGAGCTTTGCATGAGGGAGATACATTCCTTAATTTTTATTAATTTCTATCATTTTGTAACAGTAAATTTTAATAACACAAAAAATCCGTATTTTCATGCCAGTACCGAAGTACTGGCTACTGGGGTGGTGATACCCTCGGGGACTAATAGTCCACCAGCAGAGGCATCCAAATGTGATTAAATGTGATTTCATTTTCTAAACACGTTTCTTCTTAGCTCTTCAAAAAAAGTAAAATCACGCATGGTTATTTTTTTAATTCGAAATTGTCTTGGAGCCAAATTAGAGTCTTAAAAGCCAACTCCTAAATTTATGAATTCCTAACGAGAAAAGTCTTACTTCATTTGTTCCCCATGCGTTTGAGCTTTTTAATACGCCATTTGCATAGGAACTTTCCGTTTAGAATTTCTCTCGGAGTTCGATATTTTTTTATTTGCTGTGATCAAATTTATGGAAGTGAACATCGTGGCATTTGGTATATTAAATTAAAAAGACGTACTAACAAAGGAAGATTAAGGATATATGTCAATGAAACGAAAAAATACTTCTACAAAGTGACATTTAGTGCAAATGAGACAGTTGTCCTTTCAACGATTTAATCTCTAAATCGTCCAAAATCAAAATGATAAAAAAAAGATCAATGTCGGTTTCAATTCTGTAAATATAATTGTATGATCAGCGACTATGTTATGATGTATTCTTCATCTAGGTTTTAGTTCTAAATCAACTACATACCATAAACAGAAACCATCTAAAATGTGTACACGTTTAAGTGCGTTAAACCATTAAACGTACTGGTTCACTACATGTACACATGCTGAATTGTTGTTGCATCAATTCAAAGCGGAGTCAATATTTTTCTTGAAGGTTATTTTATTTCAAGTTCCCTCTAAAACACATATCCTTTTTTCAGAACAAAAATATGTTTGTTTTAGAGATAATATGAGGATTTTAAGACAATTTTTAATGACCTTCGATGCATTTCTACAAATATACTTTGATTTCAAGAGCACTCGTTTTGATTAACATTCTAAAGTTTATTGAGAATAAAAAAAAATAAATGAACGTATTACGTATTGTCTACCCCAATCACTTTCTCAACCTTTTTGCTGCCAATACTAATCCGAATTCATTTTTTATACAATATCTAACATAGTTTCTTGTTTCGTGGAAATTCTTTAAGTATCATCATAATGGTCATGAAATACATGTTGGCCTTGAAAACACTTTCAATTTACATATAAAAACCATCTTGCCCTCTTTAAGTTATTGACCACGGACACTGAAACACGTTGTCTAACACTAGTTCAAGTCAAGTCCGAGGTATTTAATTACATGACTTTTTATGTTTTTAATGACTTATAATTAAAGTCAGGACGACTACAAAACTAATTTATAATCTAATTCACAACGTTTGAATTGGTGCATAATCATTCAAAAGTAACAATCTTATGCAGATCACACCTAGAAGAATACGTCCGAACGAAGGTAATATACTTTTGTTTTACATATTAACACCCCCTACCCAAAGGTCACTTTTCACTTGAATATACGATTATTCTGTACAGGATCTGAATCAGACATGATTGCACATCTTTTAGCCCGTACAACCAAACGAATGCTCTACACTTTTGCAAGGTGTGACTGCGGGTCAGAAGTGACTTTCATAGAATATATCCTCCGTGTATATGATATATTCTTTCAAAGAAGTGTTGTTATTATGATTTTGATGTTGTGTCGTTGTTCTCCTCTAATATTTAATGCGTTTCCCTCAGTATTAGTTTGTTACCCCGATTTTGTTTTTTGTCCATAGATTTATGAGTTTTGAACAGCGGCATACTACTGTTGCCTTTATTTGATACCGCGGATAAATCTTGCACATCTCAGTTTCTATACTATTATCTTATATTAAATAATAAAAAAAAAAGTTTACATAATGAAGCAGCATAACACTTGCATACCACTTTTAAATATTTAGAAATGGACTCTTCTTGTGAGTTTTTCTAAGAATTGACATAAATAATAGCAAAGTGTTCTGCTCGTATTTGTATGGATTTTATCGGACTTTTCAGTTTATATTTGACTATGGTGTACTTTTATATATTTTGAATGAGTGAATACTAAGAAGCATCATTAGATACATGTATGAGAATGAAGGTCTTTGTCTGATATTTTTAAAAGAGGGACGAAAGATACCAAAGGGACAGTCAAACTCATAAATCTAAAACAAACTGACAACGCCATGGCTAAAAATGAAAAAGACAAACAGGAAAACAATAGTACACATGACACAACATAGAAAACTAAAGAATAAACAACACGAACCCCACCAAAAACTAGGGGTGAAAGTTTGGAGACTTATTGTTTTTGCTCAGTTTATATTATTTTTATGGCACCCTCAACGGAGTTTTTTCTTCTTCTTATTATTATTTTTATTATTTTTCTTCCACACATTTTGTCCGGGCGATTTCTCGAAATCCAATGCACCAATAGAACTCTTACTATATTCAGGACTCCCATGTGCGGTTGTGCACGAAGCATGGAATGGTTCAAGATGCCTGCCGTTACCATGGTGACGGAACAAATTTTAAATGTGAAAAAATGCAGTTTTTGTTTTTGGTAAACTGTTTGAATATGCTTGAACTCAGAATCATTATATTTTAATACAATGTAGATGCCCACTATATACAGGTGTTTGATGATTTTGGAACTCATTTATACTATCTTAACTTACTTCGGATCGATTAAAGTGTATTGTAAAGAACACAAATTACAAGACATCTCGACAATGATTTAAATTACAGAAACATAAGACGATTTGCACTTCATGATAATGACCAGTCCTCCGGACACATGAAATATTTTTTATGAAATAATGCTTCTCATCTGTATCTATTGCAATGATTTTGCAGCTAAATATACTAATATAAAAAAGAAGATGTGGTATGATTGCCAATGAGACAACTATCCACAAAAGACCAAAATGACACATACATTAACAACTATAGGTCACCGTACGGCCTTCAACAATGAGCAAAGCCCATACCGCATAGACAGCTATAAAAGGCTCCGATAAGACAATGTAAAACAATTCAAACGAGAAAATTAATGGCCTTATTTATGTAAAAAAATATCTATTTCATGTCATTTACACAGATGTATTTAAAATGCAATAAATCAATATTGACTATATACAGCTTAAATCTAAAAAAAAAAATACCAACAACAACGTTAGAACTGATAAGAGTTCTACATTATGAGTCTGTTTTTTTTTTTTTAATATATTCGTTCATTACTTTTATTAAAGCCATGTGTGTGTTTGATGGCATATATTTACTGGTTTCAGATATTGAATTTGTGTATTGTTCCCTCATAAAAAATTTGTAAATTGTTTGCCATGTACCCCATTACGTGGCTTTTTCTGGTATATATAAAGAATGAAAAATTTTATCACATATATTATAGTGACAAGTACATTGCCTATTAATTAATTGGGTTTTTTTTTGTTATATCCCACCTGTAACTTAAAACTATGTCAGTTTATATATTGTATTGGAGTATTTTGTTAAATTAATGCTTTTACCAATCGTGTATAAGTCACCTTGTGTGTCCTGTTTGATCTATATTAAAGAATATGGGGCATGCATATAAAGTACTTTATAGTCATTAGTGTACATTTAAGATATTTTACATATATGCCTTGAAAACTATACATCTGATTAATTTGATTAAGTTATGCGATGGGAATAAAAGTAAGAGTAAGATGTGCAAGATTTTGTTAAAAATAATATCAATTTATATTTATAATATTATACATATTTACGAGATCTAAACATCGGCAAAAAACTATCAAAGTTAAAAGTTACAACCCTTCTGCGAATAATAACATATTTAAAGATCAATCTCCAAATTTTTTGAAGGAGACCTCAGAAAATTGATGAGCGAAAACGTTGTCTACTTTAAAATTAATATCTGATACATTAATATGAATGCTCATCTCAGTTGATACGATGTTCCAGGTCTTGCGTTTCGTATCAGAATTACATCATTAAACCAATAACTTATACTGGTACAGATATAGTCACCCCTTTGAACGTAAAACGAAAGCTATCTTGATTTATTTTACCGACATAACGGTTGTCACCAGTGGAGCAAGACCTGAACTGTTTACTATTTCTGATATGACTGACAAAACACTGAATATAAAGCGAGTTTAACATGTATTTGTGAAGTATCTTTTATCCCAGGCATAGATTACCTAAGCCGTATTTGGTACACCTTTTTGGAATTTTGAATCCCCAATGCTCTTCAACTTTTTATTTGTATGGCTTTATAACTTTTATGATATGAACGTCACTGATGAGTCTTGTGTAGACGAATCGCGCGTCTGGCGTACTAAATTATAATCCTGGTACCTTTGATAACTAATTATACTGAAATTGAAAGTTGTTAACCTTTTTTCTCTCTACGAAAGAGTTTGATTGTGTAGCTGTCGATAAACTAATATTGATATTTTTGTGCAAAATGCTTGGTTTGTGGATCTAAACGAAATGTCTTTTCTATTTCTTACATGTTTTCTATCTATATCTTTTATTAGCAATATTCCAGGGGAAATACCACATGATTAATTATTATTGCTGTGTCCTTGTAAACCACAAAGGTGAGTCGTTTGTCTTCGGTCTATAACTTGACCAGCTATAGTCTATATGTGAGTGACACAAATACATTCAGGTCAAGGAGTAATGTTACAGGTTAAGAGTTGCATAAAAAATAAAACATCTTGGAGCTCTTTACCTTGAACGAAAATTAAACTTGTATGACTGTTAAAAAAAGTGTCGCTTAACTGGTTTAATTCTTGATTGTAAAGTTTAAATGAACCTTTTCGTTACAAACACAGGTAATAGAATGTAGGTGCATCAAAGGGTAAGTACATACCGTCATGGTTATTTCAATTCGATTCTCTTTTAAACACATCAATTTCTTAGAGAAAAATATTTTTTTAGATATACATTGCATGGATATGATGATTCAAAGATTGTTCAGAACCTTTTATCACAGACTGTATGTGCGTTCTATTCAAATATTGTTTTAAGAATATTCCTTTTATATTTATTCTAAATATGGAAAATGAATGTTTTCCAAATTATTTTTTATATGGTGCTAAGGTTGTACAACAAAAATCATCTTAGACATCGACAATTTACTGGAAATTAATCCTTTTTTAGTATAAGACATACGACAGAATCATACATATTCAGAGATGTAATTATATATGTATAGTTATAGATATTATATATAGACTGCTACTTACCGCTGGCAGTATAAAAATACAAAATAAGACTAGGTCAAACGTCTCTATTATGTCTGCGGTCAACTTAAGGTCAAAATTCGGACGTTTCATTCAAGTACATTTATACCACAGTAGGGATTAAATTATGAAACAAAAATGTAATGAATATTTTTTTCTTCACCAATTTTTATCTGTTGGCATTCTTTATCAAAAAGAATCAACTAGCGCCTTTAACACTCATGTCGATGCTTATAGATGTTTAAGTTAATTCAAACGTGCTATAAAGGTCATTTCTTTTGGGTGATAACTTGTCTTGTCAAGTCATCCTTTTCTTGACCCGCTGTAATACTTTTTATGAAGTTTGACCCTCAATTCAAGGCCACACTTATATGGTAATTTGATGAGCTTTATATACAGGTTTGACTGTATATCAAAACTTAAAAGTGATGATTTTTCTTTTGTGATAGAAACTATTTTAATAGAATAAAATAAGAATTATATTTTCCCTAGAATAAGGGAAAATGTGTTTTCATTTGATAGATTTCACACCACTTATCCGGAGATGATATTAACCGAAAAAATGAACAAAATTGGTATGAAACTTCAGACAAATGTGACCTTTTCTGTATTCATTACAAATGCTATTCAGTGTTTATTTTTTTAAGATGTATAGTTATCAAACTCCACTGTACATATCTTTTTTTTAAAGATTAGCTTATTGGACCATACAAAATAATAATCATTTCAAGATAATATAATATTGTTTCACAGAAAATTGTGTAAGATATGATATTAACAGGTGTTGTATGTATCTTTTGGAGTTGATGGGATTTCACCAGGTTTTGATTGTTACTCGATTAGTCTTAATTGAACACATTGGTAAAATACTGTAGCTGTTGCTTATATTGGCGACTTAAAAAACAAAACAAAAATACAACGACTCACTATTGCTCATTGTTGAAGACCGTACGGTTACCTATAGTTGTTAATTTCTGTGTCATTTTGGTCTCTTGTGGAGAGTTGTCTCATTGGCAATCATACCACATCTTCTTTTTAACATCAATAAAAATTCGATAATGCGGAAACTGGCAATGAATGGAAAAGGTATTTGGTGGATACATATACAATACAAAGTTTTTTATTGTCAATTATGACACCCAATGATTTGAGCAGTACAATTAAGTTCAATTTCATACAAGTGATTACACATTGATTACATTTATGATTTGACAATTAAACAAATACAAGTCTTACTCATACATGTAACTTTCCATACCCAGTAGTAATTAATTACAAAAGAACACGAATACAATTAGAGATTTTAAGAATAAAGGAAGTTTCGGTGTTTTTATGCATTGGTTTTGAATGTTCAGTCTACCGCCATGTTTGATCAACCAATAACGTTTGTACACATAATGTTATTTAGTATAGTACTGTAATTGTAGTGTATTCCTCTCAAGTAATCTTGCATATGCTTTATCTTAACACGGAAAGAGTTATCCGACCAAAACTTATGAAAACATTCCCTTTGGACTTTAAATTGGGTCAGAAATACTGATACATGTAAATTTGTGTATTCATTCATTTTATAGAATCAGACTTAATTCTTATACAGAATATATATATGTTCGGTTTCGCGGCATTCTTGGAGTAACATCAATATAGTCATGAGTTACAAGTTTGCCGCCTTGAAAACATTTTTAATTTACATATAATAAAACATCCCGCCTTCTTTAAATTATTGACCATGACCGCTGCATGAAGCAGTTTTTTCACAATAGTTCAAGTCAAGTCCAAGGTGTTTTGTTATATGATTTTTTATGTTTTTTATGACTGATAATTAATGTTAAGACGACTACAAAAACACACGAAATTAATTTATGATCTAATTTACAACGTTTGAATAAGTACATTAACTTTGAAAAGCAATAATTGTATACTCGACAACATAAGAAACATACTTCTGATAAAATGAGACACTTTTTTACACAATTACACCCCCTACAAAAACAGACATGTTTTGCTTGAAAAGTCAATTGTGTCGCATTAAAACTTGAAAACTTGATTCACAACTTGAGGCTTGGGGTACAAATAAAAAGATAGTAAATTCATGTCAAACCATTAGAATTGAACAATTTTGGGAAATGCTTCGTTAATATAATGATTTTGATGACTTATTTTCAGTTTTTTATATTATTTAATCGCACCAAAACCAAGATTTTGGTAACGAATGTACGTATTAAATGAAGATATTTTCAGAAACACTTGTAGTTCACATCAAAAATCATTTGTGATTTTACTATCGTTTGTCAATGTCGGTATTGCCATGAGTAAAATGATAAGTTTCATTGGTAAATTTCAATTTTTCATGTTCTTTGTAGGACTTTTTGGGCGTTCAAGCTATCATAATTTTTTATAATTATATGTTTCGTTTTTCAAACGTTTGGTTACTATCGTAAGTGGTGGAGGTGGTTTCGGGAACGCATTCTATAATCACAGATAGCACTTGGGTTAAATGTTTACCATGATTAATCATCTCTTTTAACCTTAAAAATGTGATAAACCGACATAATAGATTAAAAGGGAGATGAAAACTAACTACTGTTTTCATTAGTTTATATTATATCTGCATACAATAAAGATGAAAATGTATCCGGAAACCAAAATCTATATTTTAGTAACTTTTGACTTTGATCAAAGACATAGTTACATCAAAATCGGTATTTTCCTCTCATTATGTTTGACCATACATCGAAGCAACCTTTCAATCCAATGTAAAAATATTTGATTTAATTTCAATATCAATATCATTTAAGCCTATATGTTGTGCATAATTAAGCATCCAAATTAAGTGTATGTGGAGCAACTGCACCTTGAACTTAACCATAGTGACCTGAAATTAATAGGGATCAACCTCACATTAAATCTGACCGTTATCTATGTTATGTTGCAATCCCATAGTTCCTTAGAAATTGATCTTTCAGATATGGATATCAATTTCAAAAGATATCTTCCTCTGATTATATGTGACAATGTATCCAAGTAAAGGTGAAATATGTTAAGTAGGTGTTAAATATAAAGTCAGCCTTCGTATTTACTGTGGTCTTTTTTAGTATCAACGCTTTTAAGACACAACTCCGAAACATAGTTACTAAATCATATTGTTATTTGCATTTAGAATATATTGTTTCATTTGTTGGTGTGTTAACCTTCGAATGCGTCCCATATGCATCACTTCTATGTTGTGTCTTCTGTAATATTATTTGTCTTTATGTCTTTTTATTTTTAGCCATGGCGTTGTTAGTTTATTTTCTTCAATCTATGAGTTTGACTGTCATTCTGGTATCTTTCATCCCTCTTTGCTAAACATAGAACAACTTTTAGCACTCTGTTAGTTTTACGTCATACGTTTTAATGACATATTTTTGCAGTGAAGTCGATTATGAAATGAGACGGGTTTTTTTTATCTGGACTTTTTTATTTTACGAGGTAAAATGTGTCTCACTTAGTAATTAATAATTGCTTGTTTGTTTATGTGCCTGGCATTTTAGTACAGGTAAAAAGTATACAAATAAAGAACAAAACGTAACTCTATTATCTTTTCATGATTTTAACATTGTTCCGGTGAAGTTCTCATTATTGGTCTTTAGATAGGATATAACCTAAAGAGTATCTTAGATTACTAAGGGTAGTTTAAAGAGCTTGATTATGAACAAAATACCACGACTACCCGACAATGGCTAAAGGAAATGATACATAGAAAGATTTTTAAGTTCATAAATTATTACCATACGCCCCGCCGGACACATTGAATACTTGTATGAACACATTTTTTTTATTGAATATGAGAGGCTACATATAGCGTAATTACTGCCACAGATCACCTCCAGTGGTATTTAATCCATGTCATTTACACATATGTTTTAAAATGCGATAAATCTTAATCCACTTTACAGAACCTTTCGAGTATATTTTTTTTCAAATATAGCAGGCTATGGAGCTACGGCCAACAAAAGGCATAATATGCCTAACGGAAATATGCATTGTCTTGTGGAAGGTTAGCACATACTAAGATATATTTCAATGTCAATCTTAACTCTAGTTAACTAATATTACTAAGGATGTTGCAATGTATGTCTTACTTCTGTTACAATGAATTTCTTTTTTAATGTTGCAGTCGTGTATAATGTTATGTATTTATTATGGGACGAAGTCCCCAATTATGGTAGAAAATTCAATAAGAAAAAAAAAAAAAAAAAAAAAAATCGGGAAAATTTCCCGAATTTTTCATTCTACTAATAAACTCAAAATTGTGAATTTTTTTTCCAGATCTACTTCCTGTTCCGGTTTTCACCAAATTCGCGCAGAAATCTGCTTCCTTTTCTGGTCTTGTTTGCATGAGACTTTGAATAAAATATATATTTATCAGTCTAGTAAAATATAAGATTGGAACTCAATACAAATTTATTTTTAATAATTGTTTGATATAAAAAAAAAAACGTTACCTGACGAAAGCGTTTCATTTGTTTACATTGAATATGACGTCATAACTTAAAGAACGTCACAGCTAAATCCCTAACAACAGAACCAAAATCGGGAACGTTACGGTATTTCCGTTTCTTTTATCAACATGTTTGAATTAAAAAAGATAATACATACAGACTTCGTCCCTATTCACAGGTTATGCCTGCCTCATGTTATCGGATACTGAGTAAATGTATAATGGTTCTTGCATTACAAACCTGTTTGTATAATACCCTGTGATGTAGCTTTTCTGTTATAATTCAAGAATGTAAATGTTGATCTGGAGTATGACTGTGACAAGTACATTGCTAATTAATTAATTGGCATTTGTTATATCCCACCTGTAGCTTAAATTTATGTCATCTTATATATTTTACTAGAATATTTATTATTTATACTTTACGAATCGCGAATAAGTTACCTTTTGTGTCTTGTTTAATCTATTTTAAAGAAAAATGGGGCATGGTAACTGAGTACTTTAAGGTTACGAGCTATTACATTTACGCCTTGAAAAGTACGCGTGTGATTAACATGCTTAAGTTAATTTGATGTGAAGAAGTACAAAGTTGGATGATACATAGAAGTGCTTTATGTGACTAATGAAGGTAACGCAAAATTAAACATGTATGTTATTGTTCTTATTAACAATCGGGTAATTCCATTTTCTTACTCATTCAATTATCTTCAAATAAAAGCAGCTCCATATTTGAGTTCCAACTAAAATTTTAAAATATACTTAAATTTATTACATTGGTTGCAATGATTTATATTAATGTCCCAGTTAAATAAAAACAGATAATTTCACATGTGAAATAAACGTGGTTATGTCATTCTCTGACGTCATACAACAATAAGCGTTGTCAAGACGTCGATAACGTCGAATCAAAACAAATTGTGAATGCGTAGGGAAAAATATATTTCCTTACATTTTCTAAATTAATTTTATAAAAAAAAACATTTTGCCAATGTTAAAAAAAATAACTAATTAAAGAATCAAATATCGAAAAATATTCAACTCGTGACCGAACAACACTGATAATTAACTCATGCGCTACGCTCATTCATAAATTAATGTGTGGTCCGGTCCCGCGTTGAATATTTTTCTCTATTTGAATTCTTCGATAAGTTATTCTATAAATATTTGACTTACAGGTATAGATAACCTTAGCTGTATTTGGCACAACTTTTCGGAAATTTGGGTGATCAGTGCTCTTCAACTTTGTACTTGTTTGGCTTTATAACTATTTTGATCTGAGCGTCACTGATGAGTCTTATGTAGACGAAACGCGCGTCTGGCTGATTAAATTATAAGCTTGGTACCTTTGATAACTTTTAACACCACTGGGTCGATGCCACTGCTGGTGGACGTTTCGTCCCCGAGGGTATCACCAGCCCAGTAGTCAACACTTGACAAAAATATCAACTATATAGTAATTTTTATAAATTTCCTGTTATCAAAGTATGAATTTTTCAAAATACTACGGATTTTCTCATTCCAGGCAAAGATAACATTAGCCGTATTTGGCACAACTTTTGGAATTTTGGGTCCTCAATACTCTTCAACTTTGTACTTGTTTGTCTTTATAACACTTTTGATCTGAGCTTATGATTCAGCGTCCGGAAACTATTTTTGTAAATTTTATAACTTTATGTTTGACTAGATTACATGAGTATCCATGGGGTAACTTCATGCCCTATGGTTGGTATAGCATCGACAAACGACAACCACTGAACATAAGTTCCTATTTTAGGACAGTCGAAAACAAATGCATCTGCTTTAATCATTAAACAGGCGCTTAAACTCACCCTAACCTGAAATAATAGTTTTCATTACAACACACAAAGACACTATAATGCATAAATTGAAGTGGATTAAGTCAATCAAAACACATCTTAACAAAAAAAGTAAACATACACTGAACAAATACATCTGATCTATGACATATTGTAAATACAAAATTATAATAAGAAAAAAGGGGGGTAAGATGTAAAACAATACCGGAAAGACAACTTTAACTTTTCACAAAATGACGTTAAATATAATGACGTACACAGAAAATTAAAAAAAATCATTTTGTTGTAAGGAGTATATTGAGTACAGAAATATTTTTTCGCGAAATAAGTATATTGTTGTTCATAGGGTACGAGATTAAAAGTAAAAATGTATCGTCACACTTAATATTTGTCAAAGGTGGTTCATATAAAAAATAGTGAGACGAGATATAAGACAAAATAAGTAAGCATTGAATAACAAAAATGCATAACAAAGTGTACCAACAGATAAAATCAATACGAGAGTTCGAGTTGAGCGAACTAGCAGTTACTGAATGCTTGTAAAAAGCCAAAAACAAATAATAATAGAAAATCGTGCATCAGAGACTAAAATCAACGGAAACATCCGAGGGATTTCATATATTGACGTCATGGACAGTCAAAGAAGACACGATTCATGCAATGCCAAAATAAAAGTATCGACAGGCAATAGGATAGTTAGGATTTAACCTTTTGATAATATGTATAATGTTTTATTATAATATAGGTCAAAAAAGAGGGACGAAAGATACCAGAGTGACAGTCAAACTTTTAAATCGACAATAAATGGCAACACCATGGCTAAAAATAAAAAGGATAAACAGACAAACAAAAGTACACATAGCACAACATAGAAAACTAAAGAATAAACAACACGAACCCCATAGGTAAAGTAATGTCTATATAGAAAATGAACGTGGATGTGTATTTATACATCCCCCTAAAAACATTCGAAAAGGCTGCAAATTTAGTTATGTTTAATTTACTGATGACATAAACGATATTTGTACTATAGGTAATAATATTCAACGATCTAATTACAATATTGCTAAGAAAAAAGTAAAATCACAAAAAATACTGAACTTAGAGGAAAATCAATTCGGAAAGTCCATAATCACATGGCAAAATCAAATAACAAAACGCATCTAAAACGAATGGACAAGAACTGTCATATTCCTGACTTGGTACAGGCATTTTCAAAGGTAGAAAATGGTGGATTAAACCTGGTTTTATAGCGCTAACCCTCTCACTTTGATGACAGTCTCATCAAATTCCGTTATATTTACATTGTTGCGTTAACTAAACAGACACAATAAATAAAATAGTCAAAATATAAGTACATCAGTCATCATCGTATAACAATTTTAAAAGGAACAATTTAACAGAACACAAAAACACCTATCTACAAACACATTCATTGATTTGTGTGTCTGACGTCAGAAAATTTTATACGTCATAGATTTGTCGTTCAATGTGCATACAAACAAGTTTAAAATTTACATAGGCAATGTTAGCATTTAGGGTTAAAAAATCAAAATTATGTAAGAATAAATTTCAGAAATAGACCGAGATTGAAAATAGTCCAAACGTTATATATATAGCTGGCTGTTACTTGTAACTTTTTTAAAATGTCCAATGAGTTTATACGGATCACATAGGGATTTCCGCGCTTTTAGTATAATATTACCTATCATTTAGGAAGTAAAATATCTTTTTAATATGTTTTCTACATGTGCAACCAACTTAACTAATCAAATCGTTTTATCTTTGAAAGAATTGAGTAAAAGTTTGAATTAAGTAATGGTAAGGAAATCATTGACTTTATAATTTACCAGCGATGCAGTGGTTACGTTCGTAAAAAACATTTTTACAAATACAGGCATAACGAATGAGCTGGGATAAACAAACACCGTATGACGGAGCCATCTTAAAAATCATCCAAGGATCCTTGATAATTAATGATTAACTCAAAATGCTTAACGGGTGTTAATTGGCTTTAAAATTGTAGATAATCACAAGACAAGTTTTAATTCCAAGCAATTTTTTTTTCGACCAGGTGACTTCAGTTGGATTAAATATTTCATTTTCAACGTTTAGAACCACAATCAAAACCAAGGAGTAAACAAAGACTCATAAAACCAAAAGACATTTACATCAACAGTTATAAATAATAAATAAGAAACAACACGAACTCCACTAAAACCCGGGAGTGAAAGCAGATGCTCCGGAAGGGTAAGCATTCCCTGCACCGTATACGTCACCCGTGGTGTTATTTCTTTGTTCATTCCGGTAATGATGGAAGGTTAAGGTATTCTTATCTGAAGTTTACTAATTGTCTAGACTGATAAAGCATGCAATGGCTAATTATAAATTTACCACCATCAGGTTTGTTATTAACCATAAACATCATTTTAGATAAAATACATCTATTACTGATTGTTTAAATATTTCCTTTTATTGTTTCTAACCCAAGTCGTGACACAAACTTGTTATTAGAAGTCTCACTATGCGGAAGTATTTTGCTTATTGTTATACAAAGAACATCCTCTTTGTCAATTAATTCCAATGCATATAGAAAATTTATTCCAATAAATTAGAGTTTTATCGGGTACATTTTCTCTGAATGATATGACTATTAATGCATTACTTGATATTGTGTAAGATTTGGTTATTTATGAAGAAAAAATCCTTGTTTTTATGCATAAACTGTACACTAATTGGTCAGATTATATTTTTAAGATATATATGGTCCAGTCCCTAGCAAGCTATGTGATTCGCCCTTATTCGAAAATTGCTATTTTCAATACCTTAACATTTTGATTAATTGCAAATGATTTTGGTGAAAAATTCACAGTTACTGTAAACAAATTCGCACAAATCATGTGCATCCAATGCAGAAAACTAAAATAAAACATGAACTAGAGTCGAAATAAACGTTTTGATTAATACAGAATTTGATAAAATATCTTTTGGGTATAATATACACCCTTACGGTACCACCTTGCAAGCAGTAAGTTTCCTCCTCCCACTAATCAAACTAATAACAAATACTTACTGCAATTGTTGATGACGCTCCTGGTGATGCTGGACCATGCTTATATACTTTAACGTAAAATAAGGGACAAAAACTGACGCTTTATAGTTTCTGACATTAATGTTCATTATATTTGATGCATGTAATAAATGTCTAGTTCACATCTTTTCACTTTGAAATTTTATAATTATAGTTTTTGCTCTTTTTTTTATCTTGTTCGGCATGGCTTTTGTTTTCTTGTTATTGTTGTGTCTTTTCAATGACGTCATACTTAATGATATACATTTTCATTTCTTTAAAAAATCTTAAATAGTTTTGTACTAAACCGAAAACATGTTTTGTTCAAATTTACATGCATTGGTTACTAGTTACAAGGTACATATGATTTTTAAGATATTCAACATTTCCAAATTTTGAAATAAAATGAGTTAAAATGTAATAACTTTTAATGGATCAGGGTCACATGATCTGCTGGTATGTTTCCAGGTCACCAGAGCTTCCTCGCTGGTACGGTTAAAAAGTCATTAGATCTGCTGCACGAATATGTGTTTCAAGGTCACATGATCTGTTTTATGTTTCGAGATCATCATAGTTTCATCGCTGGTACCGTTAAAATCACCAGATCTTCTGCACAGATATGTCTTTCAAGGTCACTTGATCTGCAACATTGCTACGTTTTCAAATGACCAGATCTGCTGCATGTTTCCGGATCACCAGAGCTTCCTCGGTGGTACGGTTAAAAAATCATTAGATCTGCTGCATGAATATGTGTTTCAAGGTCACATGATCTGTTGTATGTTTCGAGATCATCATATTTTCATCGCTGGTACCGTTAAAATCACCAGATCTTCTGCAGAGATATGTCTTTCAAGGTCACTTGATCTGCAACATTGGTATGTTTTCAAATCACCAGATCTGCTGCACGGATTTGTGTTTCAAGATCACACGATCTGCTGTATGTTTCCGTATCACCAGAGCTTCATCGCTGGTAAGGTTAAAATCACCAGATCTGCTGCACAGATATGTGTTCTAAGGTCACATGATCTTCTGTGTGTTTCCGGATCACCGGAGCTTCCTCGCTAGTACGGTTAATATTACCAGCTCTGCAGCACGGGCATTTGTTTCAAGGTCAGACGATCTGCTGTGATGTTATGTTTCAATGTCACACAGTCTGCTATACTGGTACAGCTCATCAGATCTGTAATTAGACAAATAAAGGTTGCATTCTAAAACTTAAGGAATCGAATGAACTCTAAAACAAATCGTGACTGTTGTGACGACAAAGTAAGCGTCTCCTCCGATGCGAATCAATATGTCATAACCGTGAATAGCTCAGAATCAGTTAAATTGAAGATCGGGCTCTATTTTTGTATTGTTAAACACAACTGCTAGTTAGTGTTAACATGCACGACGTAAATTGTCAATTGAGATATGTAAACCCCGAAGACAAAAGTATGTGACTTTTAAGAACTGAAAAATTGAAATCATCACACTTGTCATATATTCAATTTGAAGTCGTCCATCTGTTAAACATCGAGAAAAAGATCAAGATTTGAAGCAAACCATCAGTTTCTGTAGTATCATAAATTTTAAAGTCACCGATGTTTGAGATTCCATCACTCGCTGAAATGTGAGTTATTGGATAATAGTACATTATCAATATATCTGAAAATCAAAATCAAAGAATTTTGCAAGATGTGTTTTTTTTTTTTCTTTCTTCTTTCGTCTTTGAGAATCTTTTGTGTGAATTCTGCTTCATGTGAGTACCAAAAAGGCTATCAGTAGGGTAGTATAATAAGTACCGTTTGCCACAACAACGTTTAACAACTGACTGTCAAAATGCGGGTTAATGGTCGTCAATTAGAATTTTCTCTCTCGAGAATTTATAATCGTACCAAGAAATGTACCAGATGGATTATCTACTACAAATTTACTATGCAATACGTCGTTCCATCACATAAAACTAGTGCAGCGGTACTTTATCATATATTGGATATGGTCACTGACGATTAAATCAGCAACCAGTAGCATTCTGTGGATTTCGCTTTTGAAGATACTGAAATTCTGCAAAAAGCAAAATTTGTCATGCACCATGGAACTGTGGTTTTGCCTTTGTCACAAATATATTTAAGCGATCACGCTTCAGCTGGTTTTCGCAAGTGCTCCCCCTTAACACCAAATCAGTGACTGTGTGACGTTCTATTCGTAATGTTTACAAAACTTTGAATTATTCGAAAAACCTAGGATTTTCTTACCCCAGGAGTAGATTACCTTAGCCGTATTTGGCACAACTTTTTGGAATTTTGGGTCCTCAATGCTCTTCAACTTTGTATTTGTTTGGCTTTTTAACTATTTTGATCTGAGCGTCACTGATGAGTCTTATGTAGACGAAACGCGCGTCTGGCGTATAAAATTATAATCCTGGTACTTTTGATAACTAATTGCACGATATTCCAAGGGCCAACATACTTCCTTAACTGTATAACTTGATTGTGAGGGTTCTAAAATGTAGGTTCCTATTATGTGTACCCTTCTGAAATCAATGCATTATCTGAACAGTATGGTTGGACAAAAAATACAGTATTTACTTTACATACTCTCCCCAACTGAGCGATGAATCAGGTATAGACAAATATTAAATTATTTTACAAACAGCTGAAAATAAATTACTGAGATTTTTTTAATACTGTATTCACAGCATGATAAAAGACATAGAAGCACTAGTGACGTTAGGTTTATAAGGTAGCAAAAATGGAAACAGTCATCATACATACTCAAATTATTTTTTGAATATAATAATGTAAGTACTTTAATTCACTATGTATGTAGAATTTTTGGTAGTGTTAGAAAGTGATGAAAACTATATAAAAAAATGCTATCATTATCCCTATGGGTCAGGAAAAACTACAGCGCCACCTGAAGTTGTTTATTGCTGTCTGAAATAAAAGAGGTTGAAAACAGAAGAACCAGAATTACGGTGCCGGTTTCTGATGTTATTACGTGTATCACGTTTCATGTGTTGATCGTTAAGACGTATATGTATATGATTAGTGATTTACAGGAATATCCTTCCTAAATTGTGCAAGTTATTTTTGAAGTCGTCAATTTGAAGAAAACATGACTGATAATTGATTTATCTCGTATATAGAAGCAATTTGTTTTTGTTGTTTTAACAACAATGATTCTATATAAGTTTTATAGCAAACATCCTAAAATAACAGTTTTAATATAAATTGTTTCAAAAAAAGTTGTATTTTTGCAAGATATAATTACAGGAAATGTTGGGTGAACGTACTGTATATATTTATGTTTTATTATTATTAAAATCAGTTAACACAAATATATTATGGTTTAAAATACTGAAATTGTGTATTTTAAAACAGCCGAATATAGAAAAAATAAACGTCACGTGTCAAGGCAGTATCGGAGCCTAACTGTAATAAAAGTTTGTTATGCAAACGTTATATTATCGACGTTTCATAACAAACTCGAATCCAGACATCGTAAATGAAAGAAAAATTAACTGCACATTTGTGTGTTCTATATTTTCTCCCATTTATTTATTGTAGCCCTGTCGTGTAATGTTGTCATTTTAATCTTATAATTGACATTGCCATTAAAGCGGGAGGTTTAGCATGCCACAAAATCAGGTTCAACCCACTATTTTTTCTTAAAATGTCCTGTACCAAGTCAGGAAAACGGCCATTGTAACATTATAGTTCGTTTCTGTGTGTGTTACATTTTGGTGTTGTGTTTCTGTTGTGTCGTAGTTCTCTTATACTTGATACGTTTCCCTCAGTTTTAGTTTGTAACCAGATTATTTTTTCTCTATCGATTTATGATTTCGAGCAGCGGTATACTACTGATGCCTTTATTAAACTCAGCGAAATGGGTAACTGAACTATGGAATTGTTGACTTAACTTAACCCAATAGCAAGCTAAATTGTCGCTTTTGCATGCAAAGGAATGTTTTTCTTTGTCTTTTTGGGGATTTATAACATAATTCGTTATAAGAAAACTGGAAATGTCAAAATTACATTTTTTTTTTAGTTGAAATTTTCATTTCTCGAAATTGTAATTGTTATTTCTTGAACATTCTGTTTCAATGATATGAGAATAAATATGCCTCATTGTATTCGGTTTTATTTATCTTATTGTTTGCTGTTTAAAAGTTAAAATTAACTGATAAATAAACAAATAAATTTCAGAACGGAAACAGGGTATGTGTCAAAGAAACAATAACCCGACTAATGAGCAGTAAACAGACCAAGGCCACATCGATAAACTGCAATTATTCAGCTTTACATCATTACAATGATTTTACATTAAATATAACGATACCAAAAGGTAATGAAACAGAAAAGGTTCAAAACAAAAACTACAAAAAATGACAGGTTTTTGAGAAATGGTCATTGATATGCATAGAAAAAAATGCATTTTTAACATACGTTTTGTTATATAGCTCATCACATATTCAAGTGATTGCTCCTCGTGGATTTAAAACTTTTAGGTTTGAGCTCCCATAATAAGAGTGAATTTGAATGCATATAAATTCTTAAACATTCTAGTTGTTCTAAACGCTTATTCTCATGTATTTTTTTTTGTTTACCTCTTTTTTTGGCATATGATATGTAACGATGTCAACACGAAATTCGTTTTTTCTTTATTGATTGTATCCATACATAAATCACAATAATCGTTTCGTATTTTCCTTATAATCATATTTAACATATGTCACTACTACGTTTTATTTCTTAAAACAAGATCGTAAACAGATTTTTGACACGGTTTCCACGCGACATCAAAAAATCGTCTCTAAATATAGCTCTTTAGAAATAATAGAAATTAAAATATGTTTATACATGTTTGATCTTTCGAGCAACACCCATATTACACTAACATTTATAAAGACAAATCTTGTTAAACAAGCATGAAATAGGATTTTATTTAACCTTGCTCATAAAAATGATATATAAATGTACGTAATAGATTCCTGCAAAACATTTTATTAGGTTCTTTTAAAATTTAGGATAATATTACAAAAATGTATGGTATCATGAATTTAGGTTTTACATTTTGCAGTTATTCGTTTTATAATCCCTGTTTATTAACAAAAAAAACTATAAATATTTTAATACTAGAAACCAAAAGATATTTTCAATATAAGAATTCCTCTTGGTGTTCGTGACCTTAAACCTGCTTTTTTCCTAATTGTAGCAAATGTAATATTTAAATGAATGCCAATATCATTTAGCAAAAGAAAGTATAGTTTAAGTAGTCAATAACAAGAAATTTTATGCAGTTAACAATGTTTCTATGTTTTTGACTGTGAAATTAAGTAATCCTAATATCAAGACTACCAGACTTAAAGGCTGTTGACCATCAAACAATCGGTTGAAATAATTTAATGAGCAATTACAAATAGCATTGGATTTTCCCAATTTGATCTACCACTTCTGTGTCCCAAATACAGAATACAGAACATATTACGCAGTTGCACTTGTGGCACATGGCAATGAAAAATCACGCGAGAAAATGAGCAAATGATTGTAAAGTGTGAATAAAGAAAAAGTTTCAAAATCAAGTCGTGCAAATTGCAGTCTTTTTTTAATTAAACTTATTTTTTCTAATCATTGAATCCATTGCAAAGACAAAAATGTCCCCTGTAGTTGCTTTCAATTTTGGAAGAAGTTAAAATTTACTTTCTACATATTCTCTTATCTCATTCGTATGATTCTTAGTCAAGAGTGCATGACATGTGTTTCGGAAATATTTCTTATCAAGTAAACTCGGCATCCCGGTTTCGGAAGACAAATACATCCAGCCATATGTAACATCTAAACCAGAAACATTAAGAACAGAATAGACAAAATATGCAATGTCTACTTTGCCTAAAACTGTTATTTAACTGGAGGAGTATTCCCAAAGCTACCTTTTTACAATTGTGTAACATTTTTATTTCTCAGTTTACCTTGCATTCACAAATTTTGCCATTTTGTCACATGTTTAATGGTATATATTTCTTCAAATCCTAAATGGCTTGCAACTTTTATTTGTTTAACATGATAGAGTTAAAGAAATAAACATTTCTGTTACTTTCTTTATGAAAATTACAAGTTGTTGTATGATTACCATTAAACAAGAAACCACCAAAGACGGCTAATTACATATCTTCAGGCAATTGAAGGCTTTAAATCAGCTGACACTTACAATTAACAGTCTGATTTAAGTCAATTAAATAAAATGGATAACCAGGAAGAAAAGACAACCAATCGAGTATAGAATCTTTGCTTGTAACAGGCACTAAAGTATATGGAGGTTAGATTTATTGTGTGCGCTCAACCCTCCCATTATATATCAACTTCCCGTGTACCAATATCGAACACATTCTCCCTGTAGGCATCAATCTCTGTGTTTAAAAATACCAATCAAACACAACTTAATTTGTCGAATGAATACAATTTCGACGTGGGTTATTGTCAAGTCAACTAGTCAATCAGACCATATGCATGTTTACCATAAATCAATTGGTTTTATTGTAACGATCAAAGAACTGTATTACCAGGAAATGTATACGAAAACTAATAATCGACATACATTTCCTTGTTTCAAATACAGCTATAAACGTCGAGGCATGCGATTTATTGCTTGTCGATGCTATTTTTAGTTTGACATTGAAACTAGCTAAACATATAAAAGACAAAATTCAACTCGTCCAATCCAATTTCAGAAAGAAAGAAAAAAACACTTAAAATCAACTTTCATGTCAACGGGGCACGTGTTGGTACAAATAGAGAAAATTTGTGGTGATAAATTAATAATTAAATTCCAATAATTAAATTAAGTTCAAACATTTGAATCAATAAACTACGATGCTATTTAAGTGAACATAGTTTACATAAGAATAATAAATAATGTTTTTGGTTGTGAAGTTACACGAAATTGTCAGCTGAAGTTTATGTTTACAATTGGGACAAACAACTGATGCACCAAAGGACATTTAAAGTCTAAAGTATATGTTTTGGGACATTGACAAACAAATCACATGCATTTGCACTCGGAACGATTACGAGCTTGTTCATTGTACTGTCAGCGTTTATTTAACGACTTATTTCGCATAAAACTTTCATGAAAAAAAAAATACTCGTTAGTTACGAACATTTCAGATTTTTAACACAAGCTAACTTTTTTAAAGGGACCTGTCCACTAAGCACTGAATTAACTTATCGGTTCCGGTGAAGTGTTTTCATTATATATGAAAATAAGAAGATAAAGCATGCTTATCAAGAGACAATCCATCCATCTGAAGCCAAATGACGAAGATGTCAGCAACAACAAGAATTAGAGATGACATATAATGATGAGCAAAACCAATCAAAGTTCCTTAAAATACCCTGCCATAAATGAAGATTCAATAATTTATCATAATTACACGATACACAAACATTACAACACAATTCACAGTTGTAACCGTAATATTTCAGACAAAAATAGTTTCCAAATTCTCGATTTTGTTTTACATTATCCATTTAGAAAATCAACTGCTCAGTCTGAAAAAAAGGTAAATAACGTGACTTGGTCATGAAATAACTTTGAAGCACATTTGGATGCTTAACAATCGGTTTCGAATGAATTATCGACTTTTTCCTGCGTGGTGGGTCTTACATCTTTTTTAATTATTAGACAAAACGTGCATAAACTATATAGTGCATCAAATAATTCCGGATCGGAAGCATGCAGGACAAACAATATTTTTTTCTTAGAACAACATCTTGGAATATAAACAGCAACTATATGTTCGAATGCTGTAAATCAATGTCGGACTTTTCGAAAGCATGCAGGACAAACGACACATAGTTCATAAAACCAATTCTGGGGATAGAATCATCATCTGTTTGTTCGAGTGGTGTAGCTCAATGTCAAAATGTTCAAAAGCATGCAGGACAAACAACAAATAGTTCTTTGAACAACGTCTGGGAACAGAATCAACAAACTTAGGTTCGAATGCTGTAAATCAATGTCGGTATTTTCGGAAGCATGCAGGACAAACAACACATAGTTCTTCAAACCAATTCCGGGGTTGAATCAACAACTGACTCTCGAGTGATGTAACCAAATGTCAAACTGTTTGAGAGCATGCGGGACAAACAACAAACAGTTATCAGAGCAATGTCAGGGAATAGTATCAACAACTATTTGTTCGAATGATGTAGCTTCATGACAGACAACTAATATCAATGTATCAACAAATTAGCCAATATTATCTAACAAGTAAGAGTGACAAGATTCGATATAAAAGCACGGTGGCAATTATTATTCATATATGAGCCATACAGCGGCTCTTCCTAAAATATTTTTTGTTACAATAAAATTAAAAGTACCAATTTTATTGCACCAGATGCGCATTTCGACAATACATGTCTCTTCAGTGATGCTCGTGGCCAAAGTATTTGAAATCCAAAGCTTATATAAAAGATGAAGAGCTATAATCCAAAAGGTCCAAAAAGTATAGCCAAATCTGTGAAAGGAATCAGAGCTTTGCATGAGGGAGATACATTCCTTAATTTATAATAATTTCTAATATTTTGTAACAGCAAATTTTAATAACACAAAAAATCCGTATCTTCATGCCAGTACCGAAGTACTGGCTACTGGGCTGGTGATACCCTCGGGGACTAATAGACCACCAGCAGAGGCATCGACCCAGTGGTAGTAATAAAATTAACTGTACCAATTTTATTGCACCAGATGCGCATTTCGACAATACATGTCTAATAAAATAGTTTTCAAATTCACGAATTTATTCTTATAATAACTTTGAAGCACATTTAGATGGTAAAAAATTATAGACGTCAGAGAAAATTCACTTGACAATGATTTTCGAATGAGTAACTAAATTTTTACTTGCGTGGTCTTAAAGCCTTTGCAAATATTAGACACAATGTGTATTACCTATGATGAATCAAATAATTCCTGTTCGGAAGCATGCATGACAAACAACAAATAGTTACCGGAACAACTTCTGGGGATAAAACCAACAAAAATGACAATATTATATTCAAACAGTCACAATAATGTTTATTTTAATTTTCTATCAGGGGACTTCGGAATTTAACAAACTAATCAAAATTGTCGATAAAAGTTACTAAATCGAGGCTGCAATAAGAAACTTGTCTTTCAATACAAGAATCTTTTTTGCTCAATTTATGGTTATAAACTATTCTTATAAGCTTTCCGCCTTATTCGCAATTAAGAAAAGGCGAATTTATCATTCTTTGTCCTTCTAACAAATGCCAGTCAGTACAGAGTATTGCTATAAGATCCAGGCAAGTTTGTACTGATGTGTCCTTCAAACAAATGCCAGTCAGTACAATTCATATTTTAATATGGTTAATAATTCATATAATTAAGATTTCTTTCCTGTAAAGGTTTGTCAAACTCGTTAATTAAATTGATTTTTGCTTGAACAGATGATGTTTTAATGTTAATTATGCTCCAATGATGAAACTGAAAATTATTCAAGGTTAATAACATTCTTTAGTTCGATTGAAGTATTTTGCTGTAGTAAGGGATTTGTGACGTACATATGTACTAGAAGTGTAATACATAACGTTCTCATTAAATCAATTCGACAAGAAACATCGGTCCAATTTCAACAAAATATAGTCAAAATTATCTTCATCTTTATTCTCAATAAACCATATACATAGGTTTAAACAATAACAATCAAAACCAAGGAGTAAACAAAGACTCACAAAACCAAAGGACATTTACATTAACAGTTATAAATAATAAATAAGTAACAACACGAACTCCACTAAAAACCGGGAGTGAAATTAGATGCTCCAGAAGGGTAAGCATTTCCTGCACCGTATACGGCACCCATCGTGTTATTTCTTTGTATAGTTCGGTAATGATGGAAGGTTATTATGACTGAGGAAGAACATTGGATATGATTTCTGATAGAAAAGACGTATCACTGCTATTTACCGTATACTTAAATAAAACATGCCCACTTACTGAAATATGATATTGCCTTGAACACAGAATAGCGCGACCAACATAAATGAATCACAATTTATCAAGGACACTTTCGTGGACCTAGACTACTAATTTACCAATCTTAAGGAATTTCGTCTGGATACTTGTGCATGCTTCTAATATTTAATTGGGTTTTTTTTCACATAAAATAGATTGATATATTTAAACGCCCGCACTTTTGTTATAAAGTGTGCAATTTCGTATATTAATATTCTGTACTTTTGTCAGATTTACCAATAAAAGTCATACACCTTTTGGGCTCAATTGACGTTGATGCATATTTGTTTTGTTTCATTTTATTTCAAGGACATGAATCGCTACTGCTTTCCCAATTACATGTTAAAGTACAGATAATTAATGTCTACGGTTTTTGATTGAGAATCATTTTTTACATATGCTATGAACCAATTTGATCAAAACCATTTTTGTCAATTGCTGATAACTTGGTGATTTCAATTTTCGACTCAGTTTACATAAACATAATCATTTGTCTTATTCCTAACTATTTCATTTGCCGTTAAATGTAAACAGATAGTAAACTGTCAGCAGTGAAAATTTTAGTAGCAACAGTTATCGCGGTTGCAAACATGTTTTTGGACAGTTCTCCCCAAGGTCGCTATTGGGTATATCTTCATTAATAAGGTGATGAAAACATAAAATGGAGCAACAATATTGAATAGAGATTGTCTATATCGGTTGGTTTCGTTTTATCTATTTATTTGAACAAAGTTGCTTTTTATTTTAAACCATCAACAAAATATGTTATCGATTTAACTTTTTTTTCAATTTTTTAGAAAAGTTTAGAATTTAACGCCACAGAAATGCTTTAATTGAATGGAAACGTTTCAGTTATACAATGATTGAAATGATATAACAATGATTTATCAAATGTATTTATTCCATTCATTCACACAATATCCTTCATCAAAACTCATCAGTTCAATCAAAAGTACCTTCCTACTTTACAATCAGTCTGTATATACTATATATCATACCTTTACTAAACTATATGCAATTAAAACTTTCAATCATAAACACGTGTTTCAGGATCTCGATATTGACGAATTTAGGTCTAAACCCCCTGACTGCACCTGTACTAGTTTTCTCATGCACATGTAATCAGGTTGGCAAAGTTATAATTGGTACCCTGAACATTGTCACTTACACGTCTTGCAAAATGTACTATTCAAAGGCAAGATTCACCATGAGCTCAAATTCATTAATTGGAACACACTTTCAAATACTGATGGACTCGGTAGAGGATTATACTGGGCAATTAATGAACATAACGCCAAAAAAGACATAGATATACTCTGTCTTTCCTAATTCGTAGTGGCTGTGATGTTCGATACAAATTAGACTTAAAAAAGAACTGAAAAGGATTATCAACAATACCCCGATCTTTGAAGTTATAAATGTTGCTAAGCAACTGACCTACCGATATGACAAAACAAATCCCGCAGATTAACTCACAATCAACTCCATGTGTATTTGTAAATCGTATTAGATAAATGAATAAAGTATTTACAATTCATTTGGAAATATAACAAGACGACACTTACCAATGAGATTAATCCTGAAAAATCATAGGTATGTACTATGCTTTTTTAAAATATCGAAGATGCAGATTATGGTCTCACTTCACTATATTGAATAAATGAGTTACATAAGTGTCATTACAGAGTTAACTGTAACTGTGGTATCCTTTTTGTATTGAAGTTACACGAACAATATCTGGGGCAATCTTGATCAGCTAGAAAATAGTCGGGGTATGAGACATTGAAACATATTTTAATGTAACCTTTCTGTTTCTATGTGTGAATATGAAAGGATGTACCAATAGTCATGTCTTCAAATATTTTATCAAATAAAAGTACAATCAATACCAGAATAAACTCATCATAGATACCAGGATTGAAATCTTATATTTACGCAAGACGCGCGTAATTAATGCTGTGTGAGATGCATTCAAAAACAAATTATAAAAAGTAAAATTTGCATGGTGTTATATAGATATGATCTTACATTTGTATTTTTCATTAATATATCGGAGTTCTTTGACGAACACTATCGATGTTCGTTAAAATCAAGAGTATATTTCATATACTGAAATTAAAAAAAAAAATCCTTATGATATCAGCTCTAGCAAAACATCTCAATATTCATAAATTTAGAGTGTCGGTTGCTTTTAAGTGTATCATAGTAATACAAAACTAAATGATGTACTTCGAGTCGGCAAAGTACACAAAAACAAGGAACATAAGCTCTAGTAAGCTTTTAACCGACATAAGTTTCAAAAGTTCACTGAATAAATTTGAATCAGTAATTTGTAAATTAATCAATGCATGATCATTTTATCGTTTTTTAATATTCAAACTTCTCAAAATTGCAAGGTCGGTCAGGCTAAATAATTTACTGCTCTTGAATTGGGTTACCAAGCGTTTCCTCATAGTTATATACGCACCTCTCACATTTGTTATCCTTATGTTCGGCTAATAAAAATAGTGTGTTTGTATTCCTTTTACGTCAATTTGAAAAATTTGAAGAAAAAAAACAAATGGGAAATATATCATAATTATTAATATGATTGACAATTATGTTTTAAAACGCTGACATTTCAAAGAAAGCGGTTAATATATTAAAAGGTATATTTTAACCTCATCTGTGATGTCTGATGAGTTTGGCAAACTTTATACAGTTGTTGACTGGGTTCCAAGAAAAGAACTGTTTTGTTTGACCTTTACGAAATACTGTTATCTGAAAAGATGCTTGTTCAGGTCAAAAAAATTAGAGGCTTTTCTCTTATAACACAACCAAAAACTGATTTTTTAGAGACAAAAAAGGTACTTGAAATTGAGTCCTTTTTTAGTCTATCAAATGCTTGAAAGTAACGGTCATTTCCTAGATTTAGATATTTCAGCTTTACATCGGAAACCATACACAAAAGTTTACGATAAAAGCGACGATTTTGATTTCCTAATGTTACTTTTGTTTTTGTTTACCTTTTTTGAGTGGATATTCATTTGGCATTTTATATCACAAATTGTTAGCTGCGTCTACGTCTGTTTTGACGTTTTTGATTTCAATAACATAATCTGTGTATTATTGGTAATTTTAATATCAAGCCCGTAATTTCGTTACCACAAATTGCTTAAAATCTTTACTAAATTCCATAATTGATAGACAGATTTAGTTTGTTTGTTTGACTGCATCTGTAGAAAACTTAGTTAAATCGGGATACCGCAAACTTATTTTTACAGATAGGCTGTTTATCGAGTGCGGAAGTTGACAAACATATTGGTAAACTTATCGATTCTTTAATTAGCTTTATAATAACTACCGATTCAACATTGAAATTAGATCATTTAGATTTTTAAAAGTACTTTAATTCCAAATTAAATAATATTGTTATATAAATATTCTCATTCACGGTTCTAAAATATATCGATACCTGTTATTTGACATTGCACACTGTCATTTATACTCTGACTGTTAATGACGTCTTTGTACTAAGTTCATTGAAAAAGAGGGACGAAAGATACCAAAGGGACAGTCAAACTCATAAATCTAAAACAAACTGACAACGCCATGGCTAAAAATGAAAAAGACAAACAAAAAACAGCACACATGACACAACATAGAAAACTAAAGAATAAACAACACGAAACCCCCAAAAAACTAGGGGTGATCTCAGGTGCTCCGGAAGGGTAAGCAGATCCTGCTCCACATGTGGCACCCGTCGTGTTGCTTATGTGATAACAAATCCGGTAAATAGTCTAATTCGGTAAGTCACATTCATGAAAGGGAAGGGGATTGTAGTTACGACGTTAGGAACATATCCGATATCATTTGTTGTAACGGTCAACCAACTCGTGATGGCGTCCGTAAAATTTACGAAGGGATTACTTCAACTTCAACATTTGGAACTCATTGGTTTAATAGCTTCCTTGTGAGCAGCAACCCTCTATCAAGAAAATCGTTATAGGAAATGCAAGCACGGAAATATCGTATCAATTGGGATATATATACCCTGTATGCAGGTGCTGCTGCAATGTTGCTACTTAGAAATGGAAAGTTCACAATTGGAAAGCTGAAATCATCTCTTTTGTCGTAAAGTTTTGTTTTCAACCGACCCTCATTGCCAATTTCTAGATGTAAGTCAAGATATGAGGCCGACTTAACTGTATCTGTGGTATCCTTTATCTCCAACTCGATTGGATAGATGAGTTCCACGTAGTCACCAAATTTGGAATTATTTAGTGAAAGAACATCATCTATATAGCGGAAAGTAGATTTAAGAATATTGCTAACTTCTTCTCTTTCTTCCTAAGACGTTCCTCTATGAAGTCAGCCTCATAATAATAAAGAAATAAGTCGGCAAGTAGAGGGGCACAGTTTGTTCCCATTGGAATGCCGACAGTCTGTTGAAAAACACGTCCTCCGAACGTAACAAATATGTTGTCAATCAAGAAATCAAGCATCTTGATAATATCAGTTTCAGAGAATTTTTTGTTGTTTGAATCAAAGTAGTCCTTTACAAAGTAGGATTTATCCCTCCCTAAGACAAGATACTTGTATCTACGTTGGCCATTCTTTTTTATAAAGCAACGCAATACCAACTCTTTCAATTTGTTTCTTAGTTTGGAATGTGGAATACTAGTGTAAAGTGTAGTAAAGTCAAATGTTTTAATACTGTTACAAGATGAAAGAGAGTTAGAATGTTGAATGTTAAAGGTGCTCTGATTGATATCCAACTTGAAGTTTCAGGTACCTGATTCTTTATATTAAATGTTATTGACTTTGAACTAGCTGTCAGTAAATTAGTAGTACTCTCAGAACTGTACTTGTGTCTTGTATGTTGTTGTAAAGCTCTTTTCATTTTTTTTTATATATAGTTTGATCATATTATAAGCTGTATGGTTCGCTACTGACCCCGACGGATCCATAGAGGGTTATTGAAATCCATAGAATACAATTTACCTTCTATGCTCCGTAGGGGGTTAGTAGTTAGCCGTTTAAAGATTTTATCGCACACTGGACTTTTTCTTCTGCGTTTCATTGAAAACAAAACATTGAAACACGAAAACATTAATAGAAGACGTCACCATTAATAGTAGATGTGACGTCATGAATTCCTATGAAATTTACCAAACCCTACGGATCCGTAGGGGATCACCTTGTGACGGCTATAAACAAATTAAAACGTGATAAGTTACCTGCTGTGCGATAAGATGGGCTGATGCACCACTGTTCCATGTTAGGTTGAGGTGTTAGCGTCCGCAAATTTGTTTCACCCCGCCACATTCTGTATGTGCATGTCCTATGTCGGAAGCCTGTGATTCAGTGGTTGTTGTTTGTTACATCTTTGCATATTTGTTTTCGTTCATTGTTTTGTAAATAAATCAAGTCGTTAGTTTCTCATTTGAGTTGATTTATTTTTGTAAATTTGGGATCTAATATAGCTGACTATACATTTTGCTCTTTGTTGAAGGCTGTATAGTGATCTAAAGATGTTAACCTCTATGTCATTTACTCTCAGTTGCAGTATTGCCTCATGATTAATCTCGATTAAAATTTTATTTCTACAGGGTTTTGTGTAGGTATGAGGTAAAATGGGTTCTTCGGTATTAATTAAGATATGGAGGCACTATATTTTGAACACTATAATATAGGACGTTAGTTTATAATGCAAGTCCTCTTAAAACATATGTGTTGACTGTTTCGTCTACTTAATGAAAGGTAAACCATGTTTAACTATCTTAGTTGGCTTCCAGAATGTTGTAATTTAGATATAGATCTCTCTATGTTGGGAAAATCTTACAATTTCATATAACCAAAAATAGCAAGTTGTCAAACAAGTTTTAAACTGTATGAAGAGATCAAAAAGATTCCTCGTTGACAAATTTAGTAATGCAAGGAAAAAGGTAAAAACACATCGTCATCATTAATTTTGTCGTTCTTTCTTTATCATTTTCCTTGTATTTCATTAAATGATGTGTATATCTTAATAGTTATCAAAGGTACCAGGATTGTAATTTAATACGCCAGACGCGCGTTTCGTCTACATAAGACTCATCAGTGACGCTCAGATCAAAACAGTTAAAAAGCCAAACAAATACAAAGTTGAAGAGCATTGAGGACCCAAAATTCCAAAAAGTTGTGCCATAAACGGCTAAGTAATCTACTCCTGGGGGGTAAGAAAATCCTTAATTTTTGGAACATGCTTCGTTTAATTTTGTGTTGATATATTTATCTTATTTCAGCCTAATGCTAATTGTGAGCAAAAAAAAATGTACAAATAAATATGTTTAACGTAACATATTCAAGTTTTGTTAAATGAGTTGGTGATCTTTTTGTGTTTCTTACTGAAAGAAAAACTATTGATTACAAAAACTCATAATAATAATTTAACTGTTAAGAAAACTTTGATTTTTTTAAATTTTAAGGCTTTCCCAGCTCAAGAATAGATCACCTTAGCCGTATTTGGCAAACCTTCTAGGAATTTTTGGTCTTCAATGCTCTTCAACTTCGTACTTTATTTGACCTTTTAAACATTTTTTTTATTATTCGAGCGTCACTGATGAGTCTTTTGTAATTGAAACGCGCGTCTATTGTACAATTTTAATCCTGGTATATATGATGAGTTTATTTACACATTGAGTATCTTGAAGGGGAATATAAATGTGTGTTGCTTTAACCAAGTGATCAATGTTTACGATCTCAGTGTTGTTTTTCTTTCTAAGATGTCATCTTACATTGATTGAAGAATGTTGATGTTTCCCTAGATGATGATTGATACGTATACAATGTGATTTATTTTTATTTTATTTTTTATTTTTTGTTGAACCCAGGGTTACATAAACGCGGTTTTTATGTATATTTGCCTGTCTAATATTGATATATTTCAGATATTGACATTACCGTTTCAGACTTATATTCACCGAATTTATACTTCCACAATGTTGGAGATTATCTTACCTTGATAGGTAAATATTGAAAAGTGATGCTCCTTATTTGTTAGTTGGTTTGTGGTTCAAAGCAATTTTATCGACATCGTAAATTTTCATCTGAAAGAAAATTGTTGTTTGATGATATATTTAGTCTGTTTTGAGGTTTTATTTGTCATATGATACCGATTTCTTTTAAAAGAGCTTAAAACCACAAAGGCGCTGCAAGAACAGCTAAAAACTGTCTGTGCTAAACTTTGTCTAAAAAAGGTGAACCTTTACTTTTGTACAATTATGAAGTATATGATCTGGAAATATACACATTGTGACATTTAATTCATGCCATTGCAGAATACAAAGTAACCAAAAACGAATTTAAAAATACCAACTGTTCATGACTTTTTTTATGATAGTAAAAATTCTGGTTTTCGTCAAAATTTAAGGTCGCTTAGTGACATTTGTGAAGGATTGATTTGTTTGAATTCGCTGTTGAAAGTGTTTCTGTGTGATGTCATATTTTAATAGCCATTGTCATTAGTCGTATAACATAGTCCAAACATGCAGAAAATTCGCCCGGAAAGTTAGAAAAACTAATTGTACAAGCTTATACGTGATTCTCGAACATGTTAACACGTTGAAAGTATCTAATTTAACCAGTCTCTTACCTTAACTTATTACATGTAACACATGGTAATTATTTTAATTATTTCAAATTTACATTTTTACAAACCAAGGTGTCTTGAGTGCATATACATAAATTTCCCTAAAAAGTTTTCAACTTTAAACGCTTGGTATACATTTTTCACAAAAAAAAAGTGTCATTTTTTTTTCTTTCTTGTCATGCATTTCATTTAAACACAATTTATTTTGTCCTTTTCCTATCTATTATATTTTAAAATGTACATTTGGATCCTCTTTAATATCTTAAAACAACTTCATTTTACATTGTTGCTTTAATCCATTTTTCAACAAGAACGGCTGTTATTATTAAGGGCTCTACAGCTGATCAACTCTTCAGCGATAAGTTACATGAAAGAATAATTGTATGTATAAAGGTGTGAGGTGTTTGGGACAAACTTTCAACTACAAAAACACATTATAGACCACACCTGTGTGATACTCATTGTCTTGTGCATGACATGTGTAACTGGGTTTACCGTTATCGGTAAGAAACATGTGACCATAAAACCACAAAAGGCCTACAGAGAACAGCTAGATGTGTTTGAACGAGTTACCAATTTCGTCTTAGTTCACATACATATTATTTAACTAGAAATTCAAAGACAAATTACACTATTACACTTTTGCAAGTGCACTCGGATCTTGATTGTTGGTATCATCGGGGACATAGTCCAGTTGATGAGGAAAACAAGTATGATACGGATCTTGCAAATAAGAAATGTATTTCTGAGTCGACAATCGTCAGATTTCAGGCTTGATACCTCAAGTTTTGTTTGAGATCATAGCATGAAATGAGCTGTCATATTGACAGCAAATCGAGTTTTCTGTATTTGAAGGCACAACCGAGAAAATGAGATGCTTAATAAGATTCGCGCTAGATCTAAACAAACGTAAACTTTATTGTACATTCAAATATTGACAATTTAATGAACCTATGTTGAATTGCATATATTTTTAACATGTAAAATAAATGCATATTACATAATTCTACAGGATATGTAAACCAGTGAACATTTATATCCGCCAAGTTCGAAATTTTGTTATAAGATCTTTTTTGAAGAAGGGGATTTTTACCAAAAAAATGTTTGAAATTTTAGAATGGTACGAACAACTCCACGACGTCGTCCTTGTATGTAGACAATGCTACGTACAATGTATAATGTAATTTGTGTCGTTCAGTTATGTAATCATGTAATTCAATTGTAAATTTCAAGAAAATCGAACGGATAACAAAACAAAATTAACCAATGAAAAACCATGACACAGGGGCTCAACATGTGTGGATACAAAATAAATTATTGAAAAATAAATATTTTATGAAAATTGTCAGCAAAATACAAGCAATTCGTAATAATCATTTAATACAAAGATGAGCAATAAATTTTCTCTCGGAAAAACGATTGAAACAGACATCTTTAAACTTGACTGCCACTGTTTGTACTTTCTTTTATAAAAAAAATAATGGCCAACGTAGCTTGTCTTATGGCGGGATGAATCGTACTTCGTTACAAATCACTTTTATTCAAACTAAATATTCCCTGAAACCGATATTATCAAGATGAAATATTTGTTAAGTTTGTATAACGTGTTTTTAAACAAACAATAATTATCCTCTTTTTGTCGACTTTTTTGTCTTTATTCGTATGAGGCTGAATTCATACAGGAACTTCTTAGGAAGAAAGTAAAAGAAATTACATTATCCGTTACCTTCACTTTCCGCTATTAAGATGATGTCCTCCCACTTTATAGTTCAAAGATCGGTGAGTATGTTTAACACTTCTATCCCATCGAAGTTGAAACAAAGGATACAACAGTCTACCTACCTCATGTCTTGACCTACGTCTAAAAATCGACAATAAGGTTTGGTTAGAAATAAAACTGTAAGAAAATTGTAAACTTTCCATTTCTATGTAGCAACATTTCAGCAAGGCCTGCGTATATATCTCCAACTTGGTGTTGTATTTTAGGGCTAGTTTTTCCTATTATGATTTCTTTGATAGAGGGTTGCCTACTAAACCAAAAGTTCAAAGAGTTGAAGTTGAAATTACCCCCGGTATCCCTTCGTTTATTTTACGGATGCCATCACAAACTTGTTGACCGTTATATAATATCTGTTTCACAGGTGACGACGGATATGTTCCGATTGTCGTAGCTACGATCCCCCTTTTTCCCTAATGTGACATACCGAATTAGTCTGATCACCAGGTTCTTCCTTACATGAGCAAACCGGCTGGTGTCACATATGAAGCAGGACCTGCCTACTCTTCTGAGACACGTGAAATCACCCTTGGCCTTCGGTGGGGTTCGTGTTGTTCACTCCTTAGTTTCCTATGTGTGCTTTGTTTACTGCAGTATGTCTTTTTGGTCTTATTTTCTATTTTTGTCATGGTATTGTGGTTTGAATTTCCCTTTAGAGTATTTTATATAACTTCATCTTTTTATTGTATCTTAATTGATTAATTAATATATGACAGAAAATATATTCATCAGTACATCAAATTGTTAGACAGTAGATAAACAGGTCACCTGTGAGTTTTAACTATTTCGCTCTCCTAACATGAATCGTCTTTAACGTCTGTACTCTGATCGGACATGGCTGTGTTTTTACAAAAGTGGGTGGCACTGTCAACAAAATTGACTTCCTATCGTCATTTGCGACATTACCGGAAGTCCGAGTTGTCCAACTTAGAAGTATATATATATATATACATATAGGTTAAGAAATAATATGTACGTTAGGCGAGTTTTTAAAATTCTGGGTAACAAAATTGGTATACTTACATCTGCATTAGATATTTACAAAAAAATTTAGATATACATAGATTTATTTTTCTTGTGACAGGAGTTCAAGATGTACTTATTAATTATTTCAAAAGCGTTTTTACTTTATTTGTTTTTATATTTTCTTGACAAGGATGCGGTTGATAACAAAGATGAAACATTATGTAATTAGTTTAGTACTATTAGCCTCCAGTCGAGTAGATCACCACCTACAATTATATACATTTTAAAGAAGTCACGTGTATCATGTGATTTTTTCTTGCATAGAATAAAAAATTCCGACATTCTTCCATGATTGACCTCGACCTTCATTTTACTGTATATGCAAATGTATACATAGTATTATAAGGATTTATATGTCACAATAACATTATCTTTTAATTTACGAAAGGAATGAGGATAACTTATTGTCCCTAATACATAAACTTATTGTTTTTGGATATTAATATAAGATTTTAACAGACATAAGACAAAAACATTGTTACGTTCCTATAATCTGCCGATACCTTTATATTTTTTTTTAGTTTGGTGTATACTTATTGATATATTAATTCTTCATCCATGATTATTGTGTTAGTTGTTATTTACTTTCATCTAGCTTTCAGTTGATGCGATTTCTCTCATATCTGTATCTTTGTGTCTTTTGTGTTTGTATTAGTTGATTTTGTCTTTGTATCGATCTTATGAGTAAAGCCATTTCTAACTGATTTTTATAGTATGCTCTTATGTCACAAGACTGTCCTAGTTTAAGTAAGAGTTGGCGCGCTGGCAAAAATGCCCGCCATATTATGTATGTGCCTGTCTTTAGTCTGGACCCTGTCGTTTTGTTGCTGTTCCGCGTAAGATTTTCGTTATTTTTTTTTATTTTTTTCATAAACCAGTCCTGTAGATTTCTCGTTTAAATTGTATCATATCGAGTCCTACTATAGCGTACTATGTAGAAAGTATTTTGCTCAAGGCCGTACGGTGAGTTATAGTTGCCAACTTCTTTGTAATTTTGTCTCTGATTGAGACATAGGTGTTTGCAATCAACTAACATCTTGTTATTTTCATATTAAAACTGGTGAAACAATGGTAATGAGACACCGTACAACAATACAATTATTCTCTTATTCTAGACCAGCTAGTACGATACCCTGTTGAAATCTCTAAACATTTCAGCAAACACTACTAAAGAACCTGGTATTAATATTAAAATACAACACAATCAAGAGAAGAACACAACCAAACTTGACCAACATGACCAATGAGCTTCCAAATTTTGATGAATAGTTTATAAACTATGAGTATACAGATAGCAGTAATCGTCAGGCGTCAAAAATATACCCCTCTCTCTACCGATACTTTGATATATAAAAAATTACAGCAATTATTTGAACAGTATAGGAAGATCTGATCTTGAAACTGTAGTTAAAAAATATGCAATGTGTAAACAAAAGAATCCAATTGACTTATATTTTATATATATAAAATAAATTATCGATAGAAAATAATAATGGATTTCCAGAGGGGATCGACTGGGATGAAGTACGGGGAATTTAGACCACATTCTCTCCATTTTCCGGTGTCTTTTACATGTATGTATGTCTTTTTCCATTTATGTAGAAAATAGGTATCAGTTGTATCGGATTAAGGGTAATGTGTTTAGGAACCGTGAAAGGTCTTCGTGCTGACTGTTACAATGCATGTTCGTTTAAAAATTAACTGAGCATGTCGATCTAGTATAAAGCAGGGTACATTCATGTTCAGCAGTCACGAATGTATTATCCAATAAATCAAACAAAGAACATACATAAAAACTATTTTGATTAATTTGTGGTAACGAAATTCATGACTTTATTTTACTTTCTATTTATATAAAGACCCCTTACAACATCCTGTAGATGTTATTCAAGGATGCTGTTTATTGTGAAGTGATGTCTGTGTACTTTCTTTTTTGTAAATTAATTGTATTTCATTATGATTCTAAAAATAAATCATTGTCTTGAAAACATTTTGTCAGAGACTTAAAACCCATCAACCAAATCGGAAGTGTAATTACCATCCCTACATAGTACAAAAGGAGTAAAATTCAAACAAACCCACCACACAAAGTAACATCTTCGACGAATGACTGGTTGAAATTAATTCAAGGCTAAATCAATATTGCTAGTGTATGTTCATGGGTAGCTGAACGAAGAAATATAATAACTGAATATACATTGTCTATCAATAGTTTCACATGTAATTTAAATCATCGATTCAACATATGAGTACTTTATTTGACGTGGTTGCTGAATTGGTCTCATCTTCCTGACTAAGTTTTAGGTAGAAAAGGTGTTATTATTGTTTTTATATATCTGAAAATGACGACTCATCGCTATTTTGTCAGGCTTCATGTTGTGAAAAATTGTAAGAGTTTGTAAAGATTAAATACCATTAAATCAATGTTGATATATATATATATATATATATGGCAACAAAACGACCCGATAGAATTTCAAAATATAAAACGATAAAATACGTCTTTCAATCAACTGTTAGAAAAAATGAACAAATTTGGAACCACGGGACGTGTTTTTGCGCTATAAAACAAGAGGTGTTTACTGTGCATTGCCGTAGATAACCAGACTTATTTCCCTTGTATGACTAAGTTTGTAAAAAGTATCAAATCAACCAAAACAGTCTTAATAATACTAATAGGACAAAATACATATGTTCCCCCAATTAGACAAAAGTCCTACAAATGAATTGCATTTCTTTCTAGAAATTTTCATAATATATTAAAGATCTATATTGACTTATTTCTGCTATTTCACCATCTTAGATTGCGAAAAGCACACACAAACTACCTTAATAACAGACAGTCTTATTCCACCATCAGATGGCATAATGTGCGTAAAAGACTATAATGAACATTATTATATCTCAACTATTTCTATTTTCCTGTTTCAAGGTTGTCGTCTGTAAAAAAAGAAGGCGACTTAAAAGTAGATGTTGAAATCCAACTGGAAACTCATTAGTACAGTTTATAACTATACAAAAAAGAAATGTTTTATGACATTAATTTATGAACGCCTCAGTTCTGAGATATAAATACTATCATGTTAGTGACCCTCGTGATGTGTTTTTCCTCGGGTTATATTTGCATGACGTCAAACCACCAGAAATGATTTTTTCTGTCATAATTGTCATAAATAATTAGCAAAAAATAAACAAAAAATGTAATAATAAATAACGAGAATCATACAAACTTCTCCACTTCTGAGAAAAGGAAGGTTAAACACCTGTCAACATGTGAACGTTCCATTATAAATTATCTGGAAACTGGGTTATTATTGTATCCACCTGGATTATGTTCATTTATCAAAATGTTAATTAAAAGCATGTTGTATAAAAGAGAATGGGTTTTACCTTTTTTAGTTATTACAGTTAGGTATGTTTCAAGTAGTTTGTACATTTTTTAAAACTATTTTTGGTAATAATAATGATTTCTGCTTTTGTTTCTGTTGTCATTTTATCATTCGGTTTGTGTCACTTATAGTCCAGTAAATATGTAAAAATAAATGTAGAATTGAATGTAAAAACTCTAACATGAAAATAATTGAAATTTCCAATGAACTACTATTTACCTTTCGAATCCGACCTGGGAACCAGAATCTATACTTTCACATACTTGTACATACACAAAATTTCCGGAATCTTTAATTTGTTATTTCGGCCCAAAACACATTATAAATAAGACTGTAATTATTCAGTATTAGAAAATAGGTTAAAATGAGTGAGGAATCTGAAAATACATGATACAGTATAGATTATATAAAGGCAGTAGTAATATACCGCTATTCAAAAGTCAAAATTCGATTTTGAAAAAACAAATCTGGGTTACAAACTAAAACCGAGGAACACATCAACTATAAGAGGAAAACAACGAAACACTAAAGTTTACTATCAGAGTAACCAAATACTGGAAAAATGTAGCCAAAATGTTATAGGACAGATGGACGAATGGAAAGATGTTAACCAGTATTCTCCTTCTTTCAGAGAGGTGGTACAATTACTCGTAAGGTATGGAGAATCCCTTCAATTTTAGAGGGAAATGGTCTTTTGTAATTTATTAGTTCGTATAACCCTTTACCTTTTCCACAATTTATATGAAAAGATTCCGTCACCTTGAAAAATAGATTTATGCAACAAAATGCAACACAAGCAACGACCAAAAAAAAACCAATGCTTTTTTATATATTATGAAGTAACTAAGCTTGAAATATGATCAACTGTTTACAAATAGATATTTCCTCATTAAAAATGATGCTTTAAGGCAAAAATGCGATTCTTTTTTTTTTTTTTTATTTAATTCGGAATTTTTTATTGATGTGAAAAATCTTCTTTTGTCATCTTAAATTACAAAAACCGATATTTGAACATAAAACTTGAAGCATAAACATTGTTTGTATAATATTTTGAATTCCTGTGCAGACTTTTGAAGACTTCATTGTCGTTTTCGAAATAAAGTGCTGAATTTTTTCAACAATTTTCTGCAACAATAAATGAGACTTCCTTATTCAATAACATTGTGCTTTATCACTTTTCGATTTGAACAGTTTCTGAATCCTATGCATTTGATTTGAACATTTATTGGATAATTTAAAATAATTCCTATTCATGATATTTAAGGACTAGGAAACATATACATTATTATCTATTGACTTTATCAACCTTGTTCGAAAAAAGACCAATGACGTAAGCATTATTCTTAATAATAGGATACACAATTCAAAACTTTCATATAAAAAAGGAAGACACAAAGGGATTGCGTATATTTTGTTCTATTTAAATCATAAAACTGCACTCGATCGTTAACGATTGTCAAAAGATATATATTTATCCCTTTCATTCCTCTTTATGATTGATTTATTGACTTAAAACATTTATACGTTCTAACCTTTTATTAGTTAATAAAATTATAAAGACTGTTTAGTAAATTATTGCTTTAAACAAAAAATATGAATGTATACCACTATCAGAATAAGATACAATATAAACAGCAGATAAAGACATAGGCAATGTTTTTAGTTTGATGTAAAGTAAAATTCAAGTACTCAATGAGTGAAATAACGACATGTATTACTTTCCAGGGTATATGTGATAAAGTAACCCCTTTATTTGCAGATAAACGATTTCCCGATACTTAAGTAAGCGGGAACATGGTTTATAGAGTATTTGTAATTGTCTTTGAACTAGCTCTCGGTCGCTGCGAGTACTCTTATTTCGATGGTGTGTGTGTATTGTTTGTCTTATGTCGACGAAACGCGCGTCTGGCGTACTAAATTATAATCCTGGTACCTTTGATAACTATTTACACCACTGGGTCGATGCCACTGCTGGTGGACGTTTCGTCCCCGAGGGTATCACCAGCCCAGTAGTCAACACTTCGGTGTTGACATGAATATCAATAATGTGGTCATTCTTACAAATTTCCTGTTAACAAAACTTTCAATTTTTCGAAAAACTAAGGATTTTCTTATCCCAGGCATAGATTACCTTAGCCGTATTTGGCACAACTTTTTGGAATTTTGGATCCTCAATGCTCTTCAACTTTTTACTTGTTTGGCTTAATAAATATTTTGATATGAGCGTCACTGATGAGTCTTGTGTAGACGAAACGCGCGTCTGGCGTACTAAATTATAATCTTGGTACCTTTGATAACTATTTACACCACTGGGTCGATGCCACTGCTGGTGGACGTTTCGTCCCCGAGGGTATCACCAGCCCAGTAGTCAACACTTCGGTGTTGACATGAATATCAATAATGTGGTTATTTTTACAAATTTCCTGTTAACAAAACTTTCAATTTTTCGAAAAACTAAGGATTTTCTTATCCCAGGCATAGATTACCTTAGCCGTATTTGGCACAACTTTTTGGAATTTTGGATCCTCAATGCTCTTCAACTTTTTACTTGTTTGGCTTAATAAATATTTTGATATGAGCGTTACTGATGAGTCTTATGTAGACGAAACGCGCGTCTGGCGTACTAAATTATAATCCTGGTACCTTTGATAACTATTGTCAACATAGTACCATCAAACTCAACCTATGTTTTCTATCCCAACTGTTGACAATAAGCACTGATTTTAGGTAGAATTCAAATAGATGTATGAAGATGTGGTATGGCTGCCAGATTGAAGCATGATTTCTTCAATTAACTACTTATAGTAAGCAACTTAGTAACCAAATATCTCCATTTTTTAAAGCTAATCAATTGATTGAGATCAGCAAAACATATACAAATGTGTCAACCAAAGTATGCAAATGTCAGGAACAAGAGTACCCGACACCTGGTCTTACTCTTTCTAAGAGGTCTAGAACCCAACACAGTTTATAAACTCTCACTATTTCAATGTGTAATTTGGCAGAAAAGATGCAAATTGGAATATTTAGCTTCCGATGACTGCGACTTTTTTACCTCAGGCATAGATTACCTTAGCTGGATTTGGCAAAACTTTTAGGAATTTTGGTCCTCAATGCTTTTCAACTTCGTACTTTATTTAGCCTTTTTAACTTTTTTGGATTCGAGCGTCACTGATGAGTCTTTTGCAGACGAAACGCGCGTCTGGCGTATATACAAAATTTAGTCCTGGTATCTTTGATGAGTTTATTTACAACCACTGGGTCGATGCCACTGCTGGTGGAGATTTATTTCCCCGAGGGTATCACCAGCCCAGTAGTCAGCACTTTTTGTACTGACATGAATTATCATTGATATGGTTATATTTATATATTAAATTAACTGTTTACAAAATTTAGAATTTTTGAAATACTAAGGCTTTTCTATCTCAGGCATAGATTACCTTAGATGGATTTGGCAAAACTTTTAGGAATTTTGGTCCTCAATGCTTTTCAACTTCGTACTTTATTTAGCCTTTTTAACTTTTTTGGATTCGAACGTCACTGATGAGTCTTTTGCAGACGAAACGGGCGTCTGACGTATATACAAAATTTAGTCCTGGTATCTATGATGAGTTTATTTACAAATATTTTTAATTCGGCAATTTAGAAAAAAAGTTAAGACACTTATATCAGGATTTGATTACCTAAGCCGTATTTGGCACAATGTTTTGGAATTGTGGGTCTTCAATGCTCTTCAACTTTGTTCTTCTTTGGCTTTTTAACCAATTTGATCTGAGCGTCACTAATGAGTCTTATGTAGCTGAAACGTGTTAAATTATAATCCTGGAACCTTTGATAACTAATAGAACCTGCCATCCTTTTCCAAACATAAAATCTCTTCAATATAAATATACTTCATAGTAAATGGAAATAAAAGTAACAACAAACAATCAACTCTAAATATATTATCCAATCCGTTTATGTCAGATAGTATATCCGACATAACCTTCCAATCAACACCAACATCAAGCATTAATTCACACTCATTTAACTGTTCATTTTTTTCAGTTCTGATGTTCCGATTAACCTCATCAACGAACTTACAAAAAAACAAGTCAGTACCAAAGAAACATTTAAGAATTAAAAATTTCAACTGTCAAAGTTTCGTATACTAAACACAAAAGTTAACTCAACTTAACCATATATTTTCATAGGCAAAGAACTATAACGAGATTCAAACATCAAAGCAAGCGAGATAATCCATGATTACCTTAACTATGATAAAGAACACAGTGATCGCAAAAAAAGACATTCATTGATGAATGATTATAGCTGCTAAAAATCATTACAGATACTTAAAGCAAAGACATAGAATTGATGACTGGATAAATACATATAGAAGGGGAAACAAAATACTCGTATGTGCTTTCTATCGCCCACGTGATAATAGTTATCAAAGGTACCAGGATTATAACCTGATAAAACTGACGACCAATACCTGTACAAAACGAAGATTGAAATTAAAAAAAAAAACAATCAGAATGAAAAAAAACAGAACCATCATTTCTTAATTGGGGGCTACCTCAAACTGTCAGACATTAATTGGTCAGAAAAACAATAGCAATCAGACAATATCTGATAAGGACCGACCAAACTTTCTTGTAGATCATAGCTGACAATGGATTGGAACAAATTGTCGACTCAACAGCAAAGACAACACTCTTGAATATATGATTTAAAAGTTACCTCTTATACAAAATTTAAACACGATACATACCATTACCGTCGATGGAACAACTCATAGCATGCAGACAATATCCAATAAGGACCGACAAAACTTTCCTTAAAATTCAAGCTGACAAAGGATTGGAACAATTTATTTATACTCAATAGCAAAGACAGCACTCTAGACTTGATATTTACCTTTTATACAAAATTTAATCTACGATACATACCATTTAGGTCAATAAGAAAACCCTAGCCAGCAGATAATATTTATAAGGACCGACCGAACTTTCTTGAAGATTGTAGCTGACAATGGATTGGAACAAACAAATTGTAGACTGAACAACAAAGACAACACAATATATAGACTTAATATTTATCTCTTATACAAAATTTACACTACGATGTCTAAATCTAAAACCCGGGTGAAAATACAAATCACAAGTTACTCAGCTCAATTTTTAAAATTGAAGTTTAAAATGTTCGTCAGTATTGGTTTCTTGTTGGGTTTTTTTATTGGATATGGTGAATAGGTTTTTTGATGTATGTGTTAGGCAAATTTCGATTTCATATTTCAATCTTCACTACGCATTTGCTATTATTTTACACTTAAATATCATGTTCATAGTGAAATTTTAAAATATTAAGCACATTAATTAAGCAAATAAGAATACACTTTTGTTTTGTAGTTAGGGGTTACCGTTCTTTCAAACAAATTCATATAATTGAGGAAACTATTATGAATAAACTCATTATAGATACCAGGGGCTGTGTCAATGAAAGTGTCCTAGGATATGTCCTAAGATAGGTCTTAGGACATTATTGAGGATGGTCTTAGGACGTGTCTGAGACATGTCTTAGGATGTAAAACAAAGCTGTCCTAAGACAGTCCTAACTACGATGGTCCTATGACCATCCTAACATTTATTTATTTGAAAAAAAATATGTAGAAAATTCAATGACATATATTTTGTTGTATTTACTATATGTGTAAAGGAAGGGAGGATGACTCTTTTTTATGGAAAACAAGTTACGCAAAATATTGTTTTAACGTAACACTAGTAGATACGATATTATATACGATACAAAAATATAAAAAAAATTGCATACAACAAAACTAAATAGTCACACAACTTTTTATATGAGATATTCGTGCTACAATTTATGGTTAGTATGTAAATTAGTTTTGTCTTTTGGTCCCCTCGATTTCATGACATGTATTGTATAAGAATTAAGTAGAAGGAAGTAATTTTTCCCCCATATTTACATTAACATTGCACCGTTTGGTTAGTTGCAAAAAAATGTTACTCATGATGATAGTATTTTTAAGGCAAAAAGGACAGCACCATTTATTCTATATAAATGTATGAGCGTAACGATATTACATCGTCAAACATACTTTTTGGAGAGTTACTATTGATGTCCATTTCATATAATTTGTGTACAGAAAAGCAATTTTAATTTACAGTACAGTACTTCACCAAATGACAAGTCGGCAATACCTCAATGTATTTAGATATGTACATTAAGTAAGTTCAAGCACACCAACACATATTTCTTGTAATATGCTTATTATTCCAAAAAATCAAACTAAATACTATGATCGCTTTTTTTTTTATATCTGGAAGTATTTTAAATATCAAATTTGTCTACAAATTGAAAATAATGTTACACATTTGAATCTTTAACAAATATTGAAAATTTTTGTTTAATTAGTTTATTATTTATAACATCATAATAGTTTAGTATTGTATTAGTATTTTTATTAATGAATTTTTTCCATATTTGTTGTTTTTATTTCGTTTTAGGACATCGTAACTTTTAGGCTGATCCTAAGACACCTATTTATATATCCTAACTTTGTGACCAAATTTAGGACATATCTTATTTTTTATGACACCTTCGTTAACCTGACTTAGGACTAAGACATGTCCTAAGACCATCCTAACTTAAGACATGTTCTAGTCCTAGGACAGTTTCGTTGACACGGCCCCAGGATTGCAATTTTGTATTTTCGCCACACGCGCGTTTCGTCTACAAAACTCATCAGTGACGCTCTTATCAATAAAAGATAAAAGGCAAAATGAGGTACAAAGTTGAAGTGGATTGAGAACCAAAAATTCATAAGATTTGCCAAATACAGCTAAGGTAGTCTATTTCTGAGGGAGAAAAGCCTTTGTATTTCAAAAATTCAAAGCTTTGTAAACAGTAAATTTATAATTATAACCATATCAATAACATGTCAACACAAAAGTGCTGACTACTGGACTGGTGATGAAATTATTGATATGTGTATTTACTATATATAGGGCGTCTCTAAAATTCGCTGGGGTCACATCAATCCCAACCTCTATTTCTTTAAGAGTGATAAAAGGATGGGATTGATTTTGGGAGTTACAGCCTTCACCATTGAAGGTGATGCAAAACCAGTTGCAGTTGTTCACATGGGATATGCGAGTAAAAAAACCATTGGTACCCATTTACAAACTTTAAAAAGTCAAAGTGATTGAAATCACTCATGGATTGATTGATTGTTGGTTGCTTAACGTCCAGTGGCAAATATTTCATGCATATTCAGGATGAGAACAAGTTCACAATAAATACAATAGGTAGGTTGATACGATAGAGGCCATCCGGGATGATGGTCGGGGAAATTTGGACTACCACTGGAAAATAAGGGTATTTTGGACCCCTCAAAAGAGTTGTTGCAAGGGTTCTTAACGTGCAAAGAGCGTGGCACTCTCTTTACACGAGGCATCGAATTTAACGTCCCTTTCTGACCAGAGGTGACTGCGAACTTGATACATCCCGCACAGCCAAACGGACGCTCCACTTCGGCAAGCGTTTTATTGTCGGTCGGGAGAAGACCAAGTGACCATATTTCTATATCCCAGTCACCCTTGGGGGGGGGGGGGCAATCACTCATGGAAAGATTAATTTTCATATTAAGGTATGGTGGGGGAAAATGAACATTAATAAAGCACTATTGCTGAAAATTGCATTATCAGCAGGTCTTTAGAAGGAAAGTGTTTTTCCAGTATGAGAATAAAATGAGCTCATTTAATAACAATTGCAAATCAAATAAACAGCTGCGCCATGAGCGCATGATACGCCCGACGTCTTGTGTGGAAGTTTTATGCAATAATCATAAATAGTTTCTGAGAAAGTTTTAAGCAATAACCATATATTGTTTTTGAGACACGGCGGGGACATGTGAAATCCCCAACCCTGTTTTTTTTTACAAAAAACTAAATTTCACTAAAATAAAATTTTGATTCAAAACGAAAAAGTATACAGATCTTTAAATTAATATAACAAAGAAGTGTGTAAAGTTTTAAGCAATAATCAAAATTTATTTTTGAGATACGGCGCGACATGTAAAAAAAAAACCTCCCCTGTTTAACAAAAAATACTCAATAACTCCAAAATAAAGTTTTGAATCATCACCAAAAAGTATACAGATCTTTAGATTAATATAACAAAGAAGTGTGTAAAGTTTTAAGCAATAATCATAAATGGTTTTTGAGATACGTCACAACATGTAAAAAAATCCTCCCCCTTTTTTACAAAATACTCAATAACTCAAAAACGAAATTTTGAATCATCACCAAAAAGTATACAGATCTTCAGATTAATATAACAAAGACATGTGTAAAGTTTTAAGCAATAATCATAAATCGTTTTTGAGATATGGTGCGACATGTAAAAAAACCCTCCCCCTTTTTTACAAAATACTCAATAACTCAAAAATGAAATTTTGAATCATCACCAAAAAGTATACAGATATTAAGATTAATATAACTAAGAAGTGTTTTAAGTTTTAAGCCATAAATAAGAATCGTTTTTGAGATACAGTGCGACATGTGAAAAAAACACACCCCTGTTTTAGTTACAAAGTGCCGTAACTCCAAAAGTTATAATCTTATTTTCACCAAAAAGTATACAGATCATTTGACCATCATAAGAAACAACTATGTTAAGTTTCATGAAATTTGGATAAGTCGTTCTCAAGTTACGGTGCGACATGTTTACGCCGGACAGACAGACGGACAGACGGACGGACAGACGGACGGACAGACAGACGGACAGACGGACGGACACCGGACATTTGTATACCATAATACGTCCCGTCAAAATTTTGACGGGCGTATAAAAATCTTCTTGTAAATGCTTCCATATATCATTGTAAGACATAAAATCTAGACTAACAGCTAAGAACTTTTAAAGTGACAACAAAAATAATCTAAATATGTTGTTTTGTGGCATTTTGTAAGTTAAAACATAGGTTATATGGCATTGAAGAATAAAAGAGAGTAAAAGTAGAGTGCCTTTTGATCAATTTTTAAAATATTTCTCAAAAAAGGGCATTGAAAATGTACTTTTTTTTTATCGTAAACGAATTAAAAAACTATTTTATTAAAATGTGAATTCTTTCTTGATTGCAAAAATATATATGCACTTCTAATAAAAATCCAAATAACTAAAATAGACATAATAATTGATGGGGAATAAATTAATAAACAATGGGTTGTTTTAATTAAAAATTTTAAAATTCTAAAACTGTTTCAAGCCAATTCCTGATGATAAAAAAAATAAGTGAACTAATCTAAAAAGTTGATTAATTACAGATGATTATGGAAATTTATCAAGTAAATTATAGGCCTTACTTGAATAGCTTTCATATATTCATATTTATATTAATATTTCATTTTTTTTAAAAGATCTTGTTAATCCATTCATAATTTATCTTTCAGATATAATTTACAGAATCATTTTATGTATTGTAGATCAAAAGTAATAGGCAATAAATAAATCTATCATCTTTATATGTATCAAACATCTTATATACATTTGTGAATTCAATTATGAGGTCAAATATTTGTATATATATATTGAAGTTGTATATGGAAGGTTCTAATTATGTAAGACTGAGGTTGATAAGTAATGTGGTCAATTTGATTGACAGTTTAGGAGGTGGGGCATTGTAATTAAAGGTCCACCTTGTTTCTGATTGTTTGGTGATAATGACAGTTGTCAATCATTATAGTATTGTATCAATACCCAATTACCTAACCAAAATTATATAAAAAAAAAGCCTGCACATCAACACACCTTAGTTACATACATTCTTGGATGAACTGCTCCAAAAAAAATGTCAGTTCATATGTGTATTATGTGCACATACATGAGAACTATAGGAAACTATATTTCAGTGTGAATTCATTTAGTAACAGTAGCTAACCTGTCGTTTTGTTAGGGAGGCCAGTGCCTTAGTAAAGATTTAGAACAAGTTCTAATCTTTCCAAAAATGATTCTTGTGTATTTTAATTATTTTTATCATTTGTTTTAGGGTTCATTTCATGGAATGCTAGATTTGGTTTGAAGTTAACCACTAGTTTGACTAATTTGGTAGTCTTTGGTGGCATGTTCGCCTGTAGAATGGATGGTGCTGGGATTTGTAATACAAACAAGGTCGAGCAGATGTCTCCACTCATCGAATATCTAAATATCATAAACGACAATATCTCGAAAGTTTGAAGCTCTTGCAACAATATGCACATCTGATGGATGTTATTTGGGGGTTTATATAAAAGATTTTGAATTGAAAGTTCAAATAGTTTGCCTTATCATACAAATTTGCACTGCTAGTAAGCATATTTTTTCTTCAATAATAAAATAAAGAATATAAAATTTCACAATTATTGGTGTTTTCTTACAATTGTACATAAATAACAAATAACGAGACAACTGATATACTTATCCATGTTTTTTTTTCTTTCAATACTGAACAATGTATTTGTTGTTTCTTTTAAAATATTCTATATTTTTATCAAATGTAAAAGGTGAGCCTACGCATTGTTGTAGTAATGGAAGATATGAACAGGTATAATAAAAAGAAACAAGCTACAATAAGTATTAACCATTTTTATTAAAATTCAAAACAGCAAACAATATTAACCAGAAAATAAAATTCTTTCCAAGGCACTCGTTACACAAGCTGCCCTAAATCACTTTCTCAAAGCTCAAGGTATAACAGCAAAAATATTGTCATGGAAATGATTTGTAACAGTATTGTTTGATTCTGAAGTTTTTTATCATTTAGATATATTTTATTTTACAATCATAAGTTTTACCAACCATATTTTTTGACTTTTTGAAATATATGATAATTTTAAATCCTATTATCATCTAACAAAGATGTCAACAGCTGTTTCATATTACTGGGTTGTCAAAAATGATCATTATTACAATTCTGTTTTACAGAGGAGTATGGACTATTCTATATAAATTACACATAATCATAATGAAGCAATATTGCTGTATGAGCCTGCTACAAAAATATTGCTGTCAAGTCAATGTTGCACATTATCCCATAACACATACAATCACTAAAATTGAAAAGGAAAATATTGTTGTCTTCATGAGCTACAACAATATGAACAGTATTTTGGACCATTTCTTAAAAAAATCATGGGCTCTATTTCTTTTACTGTTTATCTGGGTTTTTTAAACGAACTTGAACTATTTTCTTCAGACTATTTCTGCAAAAAAGTCAGTAAGTTCATACCTTAATTTTCTAAACATAATGAAACATGAGGCCTAGCAAGCATATTCAAAATTTAAATGACATAAAACCCTGTTTCTTTAATGATTAAAAGTATTTCTTGTTAGTTTGGTAAATACCAGTACTTATATGCAAGGAGTTATATATTACTGTTACATAAGTTTTTTCAAACATGAAAAAAGCTTCAAGCAAATGCCTACACAGTCAATTGAAATAAGATTCAATAGTGTAATGTTTAATCTTAAAGGTTAAACTTAATACTATTCAATAATGCTAATTCTCATCATTTATATATGAAAATAATAATTTATTGCTGTATTAATACTGGGAACATCTGAACAAAATGTTGTGAGCAGTAGATTCTGTAAGCAAGTCTCAATAAATCAAAGCATAATGAATTGACAATTTTGTAATAAGACAAACATTACACATGAAGAAGATCAAATATATGAAAACAAAAAAAAAACATTATTTTAACAAGAAATGAAACAATACCTTGAGCTAACAAATCACCTGGGTCCATACCAAACCTTTCTTTTAAAACCAATACAACAATCAGTTTATGAATCTCATTACCCGGTACTATACACATTTTTCAAGTTCACATAAAAATCTCCATAATTTAAATTTTTATAATTGTGTAACAAAATACTTAAATCAAATAAAAAAAAATACTGCCTTACAATCTAATACAGCTTTTTAAACCGTATGAAATCATATTTTTTTTTTTAAACATGAACTATTTATTTCAATATGAATCCTTGAAGCACATGCCACAAGTGATCATTGTATCAAGAAATAAAACACATTTATATTGGAATGTTAGTGTAATAGGATAAACAGTGAATTCAACACCATGGGTATGGATGTATACCATATCTTAATATAATAGTCTTAACATGTGAACTTGATTCAGACAAAGCCTATCAACAAAAGACCTCAAAATTAATGTTTTACATAAATACTTTGTTTCTACCAAATACACCCACTTATTCAAGATAGTTATATACTATATTCTAGAATTTTGAAATGAATTAATCTTTTATTTTAGAATTGAATAGATATCTTTACACTTAACCAAAAATTTACAAGTTTGATCAGTTAAACTTGCATAGAAGGAGATATTTATCTTCAAAACTTGACTTCAGGTACAAATGTCATTTTAACCAATTAAATATCCTTTGGCAGTATTTTAATAAAATATTTTTCTCTAACCAATACTGATGGATATTAATATGATAATCCTCAGTTTGCTAATAAGCCACTTTTGAAAAAAAAGTTTTCTTTGTACCATACTAGTTAAAAATTAAATAGAAATAAATTTGATTGAATGAAATTAATAGTTAGTCCTACAACTATTATTACTCTGACAGTATTAGACAAAAGCTGGAATAAAGCATTGGTATTTATGTGGAAGTGGTAGAAATAAAAAGTAAGACAAATTTAAGAGGTCTTTTAAAAAAAATCTTTTCAGTACTCATCAAATTCAATCTCAGTCCCTCAAAGGGAAAACATTTTTCAACAAATAACACCAATAAAAATAATAAACATGAGATTCCAACTATTTCTATGCAAATCTAGTATACAATAATAAATAACAACTAATATAATAATCACAGCTCTGCCTTAGATCAGGGTATTACAAATAAACACTCAATTTCTAAATAATTTGAGACAAATATTCATTTTCATTGATTTAAAATTAATGTTTTAAAAATAAGTACAACACTGTATTGCTTTCAATTAATTATTTTTGCAACTAAAAAATCAAAAATAGTTTTAATCTCTAAATTTATATAACACATGTTCTTCAAAACACTATTCAATTTCATATTTTACTCATATATAAATAACCAAAATCATAAATATCACTTGATTTGGACGATATCTTTACATTTTCAATTTTTACAAAGCTGAAGCGTAAATAATTTTTTCTTTGTTGAAAAAAAAATTATGATAAGTAAACAAGTTAAATGATTACTACATAAACAGAATGTCCTTATAAAAGGGACATATCCTACAGTTTAAGAGGGATCAGAATTTGATTTGGTTTTTTTGTAGAACATTTATAAAAGCTAAACATTAATGTAATTTTCCCCTATAAGCAGTAAATTTCGTCCAATTTTGTCAAAATAAGTTTAATCACATCTCTGTCAAGTTTTGCAAGTCAAGTCAATCATTCAAGTCATATTAATCTGTATTTATGAAACCTTCCATTTCAACCTTTTAAACGAAATTTCAAACAAAGACTACCAGTCTTAAATATATTCCATGTATTGTAATTGAATATCAGTCAATAAACATTATACTGTTGTGAACAGTATATACAAAGAATCAATTGACCATACAAATTTACCCCAAACCCATTATAAATGTTATTTCATTCTACAGCAATAAAAATAAAAACATTAAATATTCAGAAAAATAAAAAATTTGATTGTCATTTCATTTTGAACAAATTAAAATAAATAAAAATATATTTAAGGCAAACAACTTTAAACATTTCTTCATTTCAAGAGAACGGATAGTGAGAAAATATGAATGTCTTTTGCAATTCTCACTTAAACTTCATTTTATATTAATATTTTCACTTGATCTTATTTTTCTCTAGAAATATAGAAATTATGAATAAATCTTTCAACTGTTTTAAGATATATTTATATTTGTTGTTAATAAGAAAATTGTGGTAGTTTGTTATGGCTTTAATGTGATTTTTCCACTTTAGTTATTTACTACCAGTCTATAAACCCAAATTTTGTTTTTTTTTATTGAAAAATTTATTATGGTAAGACACCTATCTATGTCTATCTTATAATATCCTTTATTTCAAATTTGTCAGTTTTATATGTTGATGAATCCAAACTACACTTTCAAATATTTCATGTTTTAAATCACAAACAAAAAGTAAATGTAATTTAAACGTTTCCTTGTCAAATATTTCTAACACAAATTATTTATTGTCTAATATCCTATTGACCTTAAATATATTTTGATTTCATCATAATTTGTATTGCATTAATCATTATAAAATTTAAATCAAAACTGTATTGTAAGCCCTTTAAAATATCTCAATTTTTCAGTCACATGATATTTGATTTATATAAAGGCAAACTAATTCTTCAAATCAGTACTTTGTAACATGCAATATTTTCATGCACTTTGTAAATATACAACACAACCGTATATATGAGATCAACATTATTTATACCATTAAATGATTTAAATACAGTTTTATCAACTTCATTAAAATCAAATATCAACCCAGAAGAACAAAACTTTTGAAAATTCCGTTTCAAATTCTTTTATGTTTTTTGGTATTTGGTAGAACTTTGTTCTGTGTTAATTTTAGTAGCTAGTACAAGGATTTCTAAAGAAGTAAAGTAGAAAAAATAATTCAAACTGTAATTTTCATTAAATTCTAAATGAGGCCTTTCGACTTTTTAATGATGATAATAACGACAGATTCACATGAAAATACCATTTCAACATTCTATTAACACCCTGATCATTTGCAGCTACAATATATCTAGTTTATTGTGATAAATATTCACTTTTGTCATAAAAAGCTACACACTTCTATATAAATATTGTAAATAGTATGGCATCTCTAGTAAATAAACACACAACTCTACAAAAGTGCCAACCCTTCACATCCAAGCTGTTTAATTTATTTCTGTAAAATGTTTAAATGAGTTCAAATTTTCAAACATAATAGGTTCACCTTTTTCAATTTTTATCTAAGAAGTTGTATTCCTTTAAAAATATATATTTCATCGCAAGATGCATAATGATTTTACAATTTTCATTTTCTATAAAATTCAAAAATTTCAGACTTAAAGAGAGAAATAATTAAAAACAGGCTTTTCCTTAATTTAAAACACTTGTAATGAAGATATTCTTTACTTGAATCCAAACATATTTAAGAGTTAACCCTAATGAAAGCCTTTGCCAAACTGGTTCTATCTGTGACCATTATTATATTGAATACGTTTGATAAAATGGCATTTAAGTTAAAGAAAGTTGTAATGCAACTTACTTAAATACATTTGAATAAAACTTTGACACAAGTTGGAGAAATATTTTTCCTTTAATTGGAAACATAATCACTTAAGATTATCTGGTTATAAAACACTTTGAGTATTGAAGATGATGGGTTAGATTTGAGTGTCAAACATTACAAAACAAACCAAAATGCTATCCATTCTGAAGTCTTGCAAGATATCTTTTAGGATTATAATACCCTATTGCAAAATTTTAAGAAGGTCAAAATGCAGATGAATTACAAATGGAAAAGCAGACATTTTTCAAATTTAGCAAACAACTTTACTGCTACAAAGTGACAGGGTTGGCAACATTATTTCTACATAGTAAAAAAAGAATGTCATAATAAAAATTCTAGCCATTATACTATAAAACAACCATTATATTATCTAAACCTGACTATTTTATTTCATAGATTATGGTAATGTGACTATAATATATATATTGTGCTCCTTCCAACAAAATACAGAATATGTGCATAGGTAGAATACCAAATCATTTTTAACAAGTAGAAAAAAACCTTGCATAAAATTATTACACTTAAAAAAATATTGCAACAAAGGTAGAGAAAATATAACATTAATGCTGAAACAATGGATATAGATATTTTAATTAACATACAGTAGAACTGTGTCTTTTATTGTGACTATGCTCAACTAAACTAAAAGCAGTTCTAAATGATAGTATATTTGAAATAAATAAATCAAGATGATTAATTTTAAAATATTTTATTTTTCCATCATTTTGAATAATAAAAACTTTGGATCTCACTTACAACAAAATTTAGTTCCGAACTTCTCTCAAATTCAACAGAGAAGTGCTAGACAATTAAATGCTCTTAAAGAACTGAGTAATATTATGCACAAGATCAAGTGAATTTGTTACATTAAAAGCCATTTAAAGTTTATATACTGAAGACAGCATCATCTATGAAATTTCAGTGTAATGATGAACAAAATTTAGTTCTGGGAGCAATTATTCTTTAACTTTTCTGATTAAAAAACAATACTTTTATTAAAAATTTCTTGCTATTTAGTAATACATATTATAGTTTTCTGCTTTTAAGATTTTCAGAATCAGCAATATACCGGATCTGTTCAAATTTTAAAATAATTATTTTCTGGTCTATCTATGAATAATATTTTCATGATTATTCATGTATTATATTATCTATATAACACACCTAGATAATGCATTACATGTAATACTTAATTTTAATACAAGCCAAAACACAGACTTCTCTTACTTTTAAGAACTTATTTTCTCTTTTTCTAACCTGATATCAAACATGAGCATTTATATTTACTGAAATAATGATAAAATAAATGGTTTCTTAGGAATCAGTACTAGCTTTGTTTCAGTGGGTTTTCTGCAGCAGAAGCTATTTTTACATGGATATTCATCATATTTATTGAAATTTGGTTAATGAAACAAGGAAACCCATATAAATTCCAAACTACTTTATTTTCATTAAGTGGTGGCAAGATTTAACAAATTCTTCTATTTCGATTGCATGGCATTTACAGTTTTATTTTTTAACGGGCAGTATACTACATGATAATTTTGATTGATTCAAAGACATGCCTCTTCAATAAATACATGTTACTTTTAAACATAAATGGGCTAATCTCATATTTACTACAAAATCAACATCTACCAATAAAATAAACTGTTTATTCATTACTATATCTGTACAACAACTAAAATACTTGGAAAATTGGCATCTACAACTTGACCAACTGATGTCTAATTATAAAAATGAAAATGGTAAACACCAACTATGTTAAAAAAATTCAATAGAAAATAAAACAAAACAATCTATTTATATCCCCAACATATTAATTTGGATTGTTTAACCATCCATTTAATCCAAAATATAAATAAGGAAAAGTTAAATTCCTATTCATTGCAACTTTACAAGTTTGAATGATTATGTTATGACTGATAACAGATCCCAGATATACAAGATTTTCAACATATCTGATTTGTTTTCAATTCCTCAAACATATTAAGAGAAACTATTGTTAAAAAGGGGGGAAAAGAAGCCTATATGGCATTTATTTTTTTAATAGCACAAAATGTGTGCCCAACACAGAATAATACTGTTACATTATGAACTTGAAGACATAGTGATAAATATTAGAATGAAAGACTAGAAATTTGATGCACCATGAACAAGATTGATGAACTCTCTTCATTAACTGTGTATTTACATGTTTTATTTAAGTGCTAGTCTTTGTAAGAAGCAGCCAATTTAGGTAAAAATCAAAACATGATCAGAAAAAACCCACTGAGCTAATCATGTTATTTAATACTAACTATCATCCTGAGTTAAAAATTATTAGTCTTTCGATTGTGTGTGTCTTGTAATATCAAAGAACTCGGTTAGAAAATTGGTTAGAATGATAGCAAATTACAGAGTTATCTCCCCTTATTCGATCATTTCTAGTGCATTTCAACCAAATTGTATCTTCTATTACCAGAACAGAAAACAAAAATGAATGTTATTTTTGTGCATAACTACATATTATGAACTGAAATCAATGTCAATTTGGGTGGGGTTTTTTGGTCATGTTTTCACCACTGCCTGATTCTTAGGCAGACTGGCACTTAATCTTACAAAAGAGATATGGCACTTATACTCTTCAAAAATAATATATTGAAAAGAAATTAACTCAAATGCAAAGTTTTAGAACACAGAAGATATATTGTTATTTTTTATGAACAGAAATAATGTAACCACAAAATCTGTTTTCAATCTTTTATGCTTCAACAACATACTATGTGTTATCACCAAAGATGAAAAGAGAAATTATGGCAGTATTAAAGATATTTACATATTAATAAACTATATGATTACATGCCCTGCTGTATAACTTCATAAAAATTCTACTTCCTGCTTATTATGTACAAAATGATAAATAATACTATTTGATCTAAATAATAAACATAACTATAACAGCTCTTTCAGATTCATAACAGCAATTTTCGAAATATGTTCATTTTCATTTAAGACTCAATAAAAAAAAAAATTTTTTTAACATCTGCTCATTCGTATTTCAAGTTTTGACAAATTCCAATGACCCATTTCTGGCCATGGCCATAAGGTTGGTTATCTGACCACAGATATATTTGAATATGAGTTCAAACAACACTTATCAATTGTTTATTATTATAAATTTTCCATAATTTTTAAATGGCTATATGAACATAAAGCAATCACCTTTCTACTGCTGAATACAAAAAGAAGCTGATTCAATAAATATGCACCTGATATGAAATATCATTTCTAAATAACAATAACTTAATAAAACTAGTAAATTTACATCTAACTATGTTAGGGAATGATGAAAGACTATATACATACAATTTAAATGCTATGAACTATTTAAATTCTAAAGGCCAAAACACAATTTTATTATAATATCCTGATGGGCAATTCTACATTACTTGTTGATAGAATTAAATTAGTTCTACATAAACATGTGTCTATATTAACAGACAGTAAAACAGGAATAGATGCACAATACCTGAGAAAATATGTAAAAATTAATGGACTCCCTCCCCAACAAGTATTAGTCCAAATATCAATTCTGTTTTTGTAAAAGCAAATTTTATGAAGTTTCTTTCAACGATTATTTGTGAAGCCAAAGAAGAGAAAGAATGCATCTGAATCAATTGTATGGATAATTACCTTTTTAAGGCAAATATTCCTATAATCAATAAATGAGTTTATTCAACTGCAATTTCGAAGGTTTACTGTTTCCAAAGGAAAGAAAACATAATAAAACCAAACATAAAAAGATTTCGCATGTATTTTAATTAATATGCATTATTTCTGAAATTGAATTGTCTTTTAAAATGCACTTTACCTGATTCAGCTTGGTCCTTAGACAGGAAATACTGTCAGTGAGCATAGCCAATGTGCAATGTTTATATATGAAATCTTTAATAAAAAATTAAACCAATAATATTACACTCTGATTCAATATTTACCACTGGCAGGAACTTTAATACAAACTATTCATAATGCAATTCATGACATCATGCAAGTTATTAAAAATCTACAAAAGTGTTCTAAAATAACATCAAATAATATTAATCTTAACTTTGATTACAAAAATAAAATAATAATGGCCACCTAATGTTCTAATATCACAACCTACTAGTAATTTTCTGATCAGTATCTCTCATGATTATGACTGAACTTAATATTTACTATCACATAATATTTCACACTTAAATGCCAACTGTTGACTATTCCTCTGATATTTCTATGTCTTATCTTTACCAGGAGATTCTCCTTGTTTGACTGTTGTCAAGGATTGTATATCTATTCCATATTTAGTCAGACAAGGGTTGTCCTTATCAGCTGCCTGGAGGGAACACCATTGTGCAGTTCTGGCCCTTCTGGTTAATTCTGACAATTCACTTATGCTAGCTGCTAAAGCAAGAACATCTGAAATAGTTAAAGTGCAAGATGAAATAATTACATAACATAAATGTGTCATAAGGATTTCATAACTTTTTGTAGTAGATCACAATCTCATGTTGATTTCCAGTGATGTTTTATGTCCTTATTTTATAAACATCCATGACTGCACATACACTTCCTCACAACAACACATCAATGTATGTATAAAAAAAAAAAAGTTTATGTATTAGTTCTAAGATTTGAATAATTTCTGTGGGGTAGTTTTATATGTTATGCATAAAGGTATGGATTGTGTGAACATTTCTAGTATGGTAGGAATTTATCCTATAACTATAAAAATCAAAGAGCAGATTGCTCTGAGGGATACGATTGCCGTTGTTTCATTGACACATGTATACATGTACATGTAGCTGGATAAATTATTTTCAAAACTAATTCAACTGCACATGTAAATAGTTACAAAATAGCCAAACCCGGATAAAAGTGTATGAACAATGTAATTAGGCCTATTCTGTTTTATTTTTGTACTATCAATTCCAAGTTTACTTTCCACAGCAGTCACTGAGACTCACGAGTGAGAGTGAGCGAAGGTATTTCACTTTGTATCTTATCACCTATTTTCCTACGTAAATTCTAGGAGGAACCCCATTCCTAACTCTTTAAATATTTAATTTCCTTTGGGTCAGTGATCATGACTCCTTTCCGTACACATTTATCGGTTTAAATTGCATTCGTTTTCTAATATAATATGACGTTTATTGACAGAACGAGCTAATACTCGACGTCTTGTTTAGGTTCAGAATTCACGGAAAATACTTCCGGAAGGGAGACAACTCGAAACGATAATATGGAAGACTCCATTTCGCCTGAAGGGGTGTTCTACGATATGGAATACATTTATTTTAATTTAAATGATGCATATGATTTAAAATTATGCAACAACAATAACCCTCAATAGCCGACATTCATAGAAAAGATCCCATGAGTTATAAATTAATTAATTGAGTGGGGAATCCAGAGCAACCATTCAATCTAAAACCCTTTGAAGTCAAGAAAACTATACGCATGGGCATAATTTCCAAAACAAACCCTGGGGCAAGATATATTAAATGTTTATTTAACGACCTAGATGGTTCTCTATTTCTTTATGGAAGTACAATCTCAAAAATCAGTTTCATGACGGTTACATATAAGAAAAACTCCACTTCAGTTCTTATATGACAGAAATAGATTTATCGGTATTCAGAGAACTCTCGCATTTTATTAAAACTGGGAATTCCCTCTGACATGTTTCTAAATTTATAAAAACACTAAATATAAATACTGCTTAATTCTAATTTTCCGTGTTGTTAAAAACACGCATATAAGTCAAGGGAATTATCAAACATGAAGATTATGAAAAGAACATTATAGGAAAGTTGATTAAGTTCAATCCCTTTGTTTGTTTTTACCTTTTAAAGCAAGACAATCATAAGAATCTGAGATGTTCCTTCATGTTTAGAATAAAACGTTTGACGTGAGGGCAATGCTCTGAGCCACCGGTATAAGTCTACAGATTGCTTCAAAGCAATCGTATCCCAAAAATCAGGAAGGCATTATAGTTTCATGAAATAAAAAATTTAATCAAGTGAAGATAGAGATATGTCACTCCTGTATGCAATTTTGTTAGTACATTGTATAATGCTAGACTCAGGAGGCAGGGCCAAATAATCTTGATGGAAATTAGATATGCCCATGCTATAATAATCCCCTACCATTAGTGTTTCTCTTAAAATGACCTTATCACATACTTTAATGTGTAAGCCATGAAAAATTATTGAAGCTTGAATAAAGAGACAGGGTCAAATAATCTCCATGGAAATGAACTTTGCCAATGCTAATACATCTGGCTTTCAAATATCTAGGACTTACCTGAAGTTGTTCCTCTTAAAATGATAAAAAAAAAATGGGGAATGTGTCCATGGGATACAGATGATGCCCCCTCTGCTGTTAGATGGAACAATAGAACTGCCAAATGTTTAAATGGACAGGTAGTTATCAGGTGAATCTATGGAAAGGTTCAATTGGGTTCGCAATAAAATGTAAAAAAAGTGCTTGTTATCACTGAATGGTAAAGATTGTTTTAATTTATCAGTTGGAAGTAAAAGTGAATATACATTGTATATTGTGTAAAACAATGATTTAAGTTGATTCAACTACTATTCTGGACAAAGAAAGATAAATCCAATTGAAAATTTCTTGCTATTGCGCAATATTGTGCAATTAGATATTTCTTGCTATTGCTCAATACTGTGCAATCTAAAATACTTGCTATTGCACAATACTGTGCAATTGAAGATTTCTTGCTATTGCGCAATACTGTGCAATTGAAAATTTCTTGCTGTAGCACAATACTGTGCAATTGAAGATTTCTTGCTATTGCTGAATACTGTGAACTTGAAAATTTCTTGCTATTGCACAATACTTAATATAATAATTTGGGATCCTGATTTGGACCAACTTGAAAACTGGGCCCATAATCAAAAATCTAAGTACATGTTTAGATTCAGCATATCAAAGAAGCCCAAGAATTCAATTTTTGTTAAAATCAAACTTAATTTAATTTTAGACCCTTTGAACTTTAATGTAGACCAATTTGAAAACGGGACCAAAAATTAAGAATCTACATACACAGTTAGATTTGGCATATCAAAGAACCCCAATTATTCAATTTTTGATGAAATCAAACAAAGTTTAATTTTGGACCCCAATTTGGACCAACTTGAAAACTGGGCCAATAATCAGAAATCTAAGTACATTTTTAGATTCAGCATATCAAAGAACCCCAAGAATTCAATTTTTGTTAAAATCAAACTAAGTTTAATTTGGACCCTTTGGACCTTAATGTAGACCAATTTGAAAACGGGACCAAAAATTAGGAATTTACATACACAGTTAGATTCAGCATATCAAAGAACCCCAATTATTCAATTTTTGATGAAATCAAACAAAGTTTAATTTTTTACCCTTTGGGCCCCTTATTCCTAAACTGTTGGGACCAAAACTTCCAAAATTAATCCCAACCTTCCTTTTAAGGTCATAAACCGTGTGTTTAAATTTGATAGATTTCTTTTTACTTATACTAAAGTTATGGTGTGAAAACCAAGAAAAATGCTTATTTGGGCCCCTTTTTGGCCCCTAATTCCTAAACTGTTGAGACCTCAACTCCCAAAATCAATCCAAACCTTCCTTTTGTGGTCATAAACCTTGTGTCAAAATTTCATAGATTTCTATTCACTTAAACTAAAGTTATAGTGCGAAAACCAAGAAAATGCTTATTTGGGCCCTTTTTGGCCCCTAATACCTAAACTGTTGGGAATAAAACTCCCAAAATCAATCCCAACCTTCCTTTTATGGTCATAAACCTTGTGTTAAAATTTCATAGATTTCATTTTACTTATACTAAAGTTAAAATGTGAAAACCAAATATCTTCGGACGACGACAACGACGACGCCAACGTGATACCAATATACGACCAAAAAATTTTCAATTTTTGCGGTCCTATAAAAATGGCAATTTTTCCATTAGTTAGGGTCACAACTCTAGAACAGTAAAAGTTACGCCAACAAAATTCAAACTTGATCTATGTTTTGCGGTAATAAGCATTGCAAATAAGTTTCATAACATTTGGTTAAGGAAAACTTAAGAAAGCGGACGGTAACAAAAATTCTGCAATTTTTCTGTTTGTAAAGGGGCATAACTCTAGAAAGGCAAGAGTAACGCTACCCAAATTCCACCTTGATCTGTGTTTTATGGTAATAAGTAAGGTGTATAACTTCATAACATTTGGTTGAGGCAAACTAGAGTTAGAGAACAGAAACCAATTAAAGAAAGTACAGACAAGGGTAAAACTGTAGGAAAAAAAGTCACAGGAAAAAAAGTCACGGAAAAAAAGTCACAGGAAAAAAGGTCACAGGAAAAAAAGTCACGGAAAAAAAGTCACAGGAAAAAAAGTCACAATATATATTTTTGTATGAAATAGTCATATGGTCTGCACATACATGTATTAACAGGAGAAACATTCCAAATAGATATTTTGTATGGAAATGGACATTTTTTAATTCATTTTAAACGACTAGCGTTGGAAATTTAGATATAAATCGCAAATCATTTAAATGAAACCTGTACATGCTGGTGTACTATAGATACATGTTTTCAAGAATTTGTTGTAATTATTTTTGTTTTATATCTCTTATGAAAGAGATGTGATTTAAACAGCAACAATTTCCTCCGATTTCATTTTGAATTCAAGTAAGAAGTACAGTTTATGACTTGACCACATGTTATTTGGATTTTTGAAGATAAGTATCCTTTATTTAAGTGTTAAATATTAATTATATTAGCTTAGTATTTATAGGGACTGTTGACATTGATGTGTGGCTTCTTGTGGCACCTTCCCCATTTGTAGACCTTTCACTTCCTGCCTCCATAGGAAGCCATATACCAATGAAATACAACTTAGGCTCAATATTAAATAAAAGGAATCAGCTTTCTCTGTTTGTTAAAAAGTCAATTTTGAAAAAAGAACATATTCTATTACGCTTTTATTAGTTTATATATCATTCCTTTGGTTTTTAAAAATTATAAATTTACCACTAACATATATATATAAATAATCTGATACAAGTATATTATGACTTTTTTTCTATGCATTAAAAAACTCCAGATTAATTACTTATTGCATACATGTATATATACAAAGTGACTTTTTCCTGTGCATTCCAACATACTTCTGATAAATAATTTTACTTAAACATATTGTGACTTTTTTTCCTGTGACTTCTTTTCTTGTGACTTTTTTTCCTGTGACTTTTTTTCCTAGGGATTTTGTGACTTTTTTTCCTGTGACTTTTTTTCCGTATTCCAACTTAAAGCCCTCTTCTCTACACTAGGTTTTCTCACCGTATTGAAGACACATTGGTAGGCTTCGACTGTTTTTTGCTTTTTGGTTGGGTTGTTGACCTTTAAGATATTCCCCATTTCCATTATCAATTTTATTGGTAAACTTTATACACAATATTTACGCACTTTAAACTTTAATATAGTACCTTTGTCTTCTTGATGTCTAGGACCTCCGTTCCTATGACGATTTGTGGCATTAACAATCTCTTCCTTTCGTCTAGCTTGGACTTTTCTTATCCCTTCCAGCCATCTTTCCATGGCTGAATGGATGTTAGGATGAACTGTTATATTTCTTAACCTCTCCATTTTATCAATCAGTGTTAAAATCTGTTGAAATAACAACTAGTATATTACAAGAGTGCACATGCTGAAATGTCTCATCTTTTTTTACCAATTATTGACATTATGTTGATAGTCCTAAATATAAAGCTTTATTACAACTGTCACATAAACTCATCATTAATCAAGAAAACTAAACATTGATCAATAAACCATGAAAATGAGGTCAAGGTCAGATGAACCATGACAGGCAGACATGTACAGCTAACAATTCTTCCATACAACAAATATAGTTGACCTATTGCTTATAAATTAAGAAAAACAGACCAAAACACAAATACTTAACACTGTGCAATGAACACTGAAAATGAGGTTAAGGGTAAATAAAACCTGCACAATTGACATATAGATCACAAAATATTTCCATACACCAAATATAGTTGACCTATTGCATTTCGTATTAGAAAAAATAGACCAAAACTCAAAAATTTAACTATGACCACTAAACCATGAAAATGAGGTCAAGGTCAGATAACACCTGCCAGTTGGACATGTACACTTTACAATCCTTCCATACACCGAATATACAAGACCTATTGCTTATAGCATCCAGGTGTTCCACCTTCTAAAATATAAAGCTTTTAAGAAGTTAGCTTACGCCGCCACCACCGCCTGTTCACTATCCCTTTGTCAAGCTTTCTGCAACAAAAGTTGCAGGCTCAACGAAAATCAATCCCTGCATTTTTACAGTTAAATAAAAGACCAGAGTTCAAATAGTCCAAGACCACAATTATTTCGTAGTGCATTTCTTTTTTAGAACATAAATGAAAATTAAAAAAATCCCACCTGCGCTTTCTCAATGAAATTTTTACAGTGTGTTATACTACTTTTGGGACAAATTATATCAAAATTATAGAAAACTTCATCGGCTCTAACTCAAAATATGGACAATTTTATGTTCAGGGCGTCTTGAAATCTTTTAACAGCTTTCGGAGTGCTAATTTTTAACCTTTTTCAGCTGGACCAAATCACTACTTTCCTTTAAAATTCTGGACCCAAATTTTTTACAGTGTAATTTCACCCCCCTACTTGCAATTTGTGGCATTAAACATGGAGAAATAAATTTGGAAGGGGTATAAAAATAAATGGCAGGTAACCCACTGTCGACACTAGGTACTATATTCGTGAACAACGAAAATCAAGGGAGGGCAATTGTGGTCTCGGACTAAATGCCCCTCCCACCCCCTTAAGTTGCACATCTTTTATCTATAAAAGTACAAGGGAAATAACCAAAAAAGTAGCTCCTTTTGAAGGAATTAAATGCTTATAAATGTAAATTTCTTCCATAATGTAAAATAAATTTCAAATGAGTACCCTTGCATGTTCCTTAAATGAGTCTACTATGAGCCTGTCAACTCTAGAGGGATTGGATGGTAGCCTTGGAACAACTATATTATTCATACTCGATACTCTTTTTCCAGGATTTTGACGTGCCAATTCCGCCTCAGTCTGTAAATAATAAAGAACAACAGTTATTAAATTTAAAGCTAACAAGTCAGAAAATGCACAAAATCATTCTATTTTTGTCAATTTCTCATTCATATGTTGATTTTCGGGCCTGTAATATGGTAATATACTATTATGATATCATGAGATTTATTTGACCTAGCATTAAGTCTTTTGAAATTGAACCCAAATTTTGGCCCTTGTCATAATTTATGATTAAGTCGAAATTTAATGCAATATGTTGCCAAAAGTGAACCCTGTCTTATAAACTTCACACTTTTTCCTTTTCCCTTTTAATGGAGGTATCACATTTTATTCTTAGCTAGAAGGAACAACATTTATTTAATACATTAATTTTCGTTTTTACAAATATATGGTTTGTGTTTTTGATGAACAGAAATTGAAAATGTTAGCATTTAGACTCATAGGTAACATACCACATCTTCTTATATATATTGGCATTGCTGGTAATGTTACCTTTTTTCTTTCTCTCTCAACATTCCTGAACTGTTCATAGCATTCCTCCAACTTAATATGTAACTCATTTGATGGACCAGTTCTCCTAAAAAAAAAAGAACAACTTACACTGCAAAAAATTAAAGTGCTTGTGAGCACTGAATGGTAAAGAGTGTGTACATATATAAACATAGCAATACTTTAAGCTGGTGAGAAAAAAAGTATTTACATCATAAATTCTTAATAACTAATGCATACATTGTTATAAGGGAAATTGGATATATTCATAGTTTTATCTTTATCAATCATAGATTATTTGCTTTCTGTTTCTCAGAAGAAAAAAAGACATCACAATTTGAGAGCAAACCAAGAATGACATATTCATCTCTTGCAAATATGTGCCTGACTCGTGTCAGGAGCCTGTCAAACAGTGGTTGTAGTTAGTTGTTGTATATCATATATGTATTTGTTTTTTTATTTGATCAGTCATTAGTTTTTCCTCTCAATTGTTTATAATTGGTCCCTTCCGGGCCTTTTAATACAGTCTAATATATAGTATGGATTTTGCTCATTGTTGATGGCTGGAAAGTTGTTCACTTCTATGTCAATTGGTCCCTGGTGGAGAGTTGTTTCATTGGTAATCATGCCATGTCCACATTTTTTTAATTGACTTTTATTAGGTCTCTTTTGGTTGTACATGTTGTATAGCCCTTCAAATGTTTCAGTACATATACATTCTTGGCATTCAAATATTTGGCTTTAACAATTCCTGATGAAAGTAAAATCAAGAAAAGCACAGCAGACGCATGCAGTTTAAATGTGTTATTTTTATTTGTTTATGGATAACACTATATATATGCTCTTGTCACTTAGTGACATAATTATAAAATCATGTCTTTATACTATTAGCTGGGTAACAGGTAGACATTGTAACATTATTGTCAACAATAACTTACTTCAATGGATTTCTTAAACCTGGATGCATAGGATGAAAACCATACATGTAATTCTGTAAATCTAAATACATCTCTGGTCTATAATAAGCTGGTATCAACCTTCCAAATTGGTCCACTGTAATGTAATATGCACATGAAGTAAAACAAACATTAAACTAAGAAAGCAGTTAATGGCCCTGAAAATCAATCATTTGGAACTGGGATAGAATTATTTCTCCCCATTACTAGCTGATTACGGTACTGCAATGCAATTTTATTATAATTGACTGGCAGATTTTTTATTCTCTATATTAGACTGCAAAATTTCAATTACTTTTTCATACTAGTAGCCCTCTCCCTGTTTTCTTGGAGAATTCATGAAGGTTCGTGACTGGCATTTAAGAGAGAAACATTATTTTGAGTATCACAATAAGGTCATTTTTATAAACTTCCTGGTTAAAATGGAAAATAAAATTTGGAACTATTTACTCCCAACAATTTTCCACCCTTTACATTTCAGAATTACTTAGAACTTAACAGAAGTTGAAAGTTTAATGAATACCTTTTGGATATACTACAAATTAAACATGTTAAAGCATCTTTACAAAATTTTCGTCTCCTTAAAATATTCCATTATGTCATAACTGTCATACTCCTTTTACAATTAATGAAAACTAGAAGTGTGGTTTTTGAAATACACATTCTACGTGTTAAAACTTATATTCAACCTTTAGACTTCTTTTCAGATCTGGTTGTTGGTTTCGCTTTCCCACTGAAATATAACCTATAATCCCTATAATATATAGCTATTCATAAACATACCTGCAACATACTCTAGGGGATCTGCTGCTGGAAAGGCTCCTTGTGGCATGAAAACAGGAGGCATTACAAGATTGTGGTATTTCAAAAATGCAGGATGGATTGCAGGAGGAATATTGCCATACTCATCAGTCAAAATGAGGTCTCTCTGATTGACATGATCTACCGAGTGATCGACCATTGGAGATAAAAGCATGTCATGGATGTAATTGTCAGGTTGTGGTAATTTATGGGAATCAAAGTTTCCAAGTCTGTCATGGCGATGAAGTTCTGGGGGGGGATGAGACAAAATGTTATGGTTAGTAGCAAGCTCTGCCAACTGTCGAAGCTCTTGTGAATTACCCATTACATGATGTGGTGTCCCTAGTTCAGGTTCTCGAAAACTTGATTTGTTTTGTGATGATGAGACAACTGGTGAGCTATATGGATGATGCTTTTGAGATTGCAAACGAGAATGAAATCCATTGGTTTCAGACAAAACATGGTCTTGTATGGCTGTATTGCTTGTTGTGTATGAAGCTGGGTATCCCTGTGTAGTTGTGAACACATCTTGTGATCTAGTCTGAAATGCTGCAGCACCCTGAGATAAAGAACATTTTGGAGGAAATGTTTGAGACATGTGCTTTAAATCGACTCCTGGTTGAGATGATTGCAACCCAACATTAGACTGCTCTGTTTGGCCAAAAACCAAGGACCTTCTAGCTTTCTGTTGAATTTCTGGTCTTGTATCATTTCTGTGACCATAAATAGGTGTGCTGCTAGCTTGTGCCCTTGTACTTTGAATAGGAAACTGATTTAAATTGTCAAATGCTGAAAGATCTGTGCGTTGTAAATCCTGAATCAAACTCTCTAAGGCTTTGGATTGTGCAGACTGGCTACCTTCCAGAACATCGGAACTTTCTGATATGAAAGATTTATCTTCAACAGGAAAGATATTATTGTTAGGATTGTTGGAAAGATTAAGTAAATCATTAGCTGTACTTCTGTCCCAAACTTCAGAAAAACTGAAACTTGTTGATGAACTTTTAGGACCAAAATCATCAGTTCCTGAAGACCATGCACTGCTTGGTGTGGTTGGTGAGCTGAAACCAAATAAAATAATAACTTATATATATGACTAAAATGAATATGAACAATCCAAATGCTACTATCACGAACTAGAAAACTGATCACGCTTGCACATTTTTTTTTTAAGTGTAATAAATATCTATAATGTCTATAAGATATAAGCCTGTAATATATCAGTACCAGGTGTTCTTTTTTATAATTTTGTCTAATGAATATAGGCGCTAAGGCTTCAAGCATCCTTTTTCATGAAATTAGTGAACAACAGTAAAAAATGTCAATAGCCTCATTTTCAGACCTTGTCATTAATATTTAGATTCTAGTGCAATGTAAAGCAACAGCTCTACCTTAAAATATATTTTGCTTCCAACTGTGCAAATAAGTTTACTATTTTCTTCATTTTTGGGGCCAAATAATGGCTCTTAAAACCCTTCTCCTTTATGATTTTTGAACAAACGAACTAGAGGCTCTAAAGAGCCTGTGTCGCTCACCTTGGTCTATGTGAATATTAAACAAAGGAAGCAGATGGATTCATGACAAAATTGTGTTTTGGTGATGGTGATGTGTTTGTACGTCTTACTTTACTGAACATTCTTGCTGCTTACAGTTATCTCTATCTATAATGAACTTTGCCCAGTAGTTTCAGTGGAAAATGTTAGTAAAAATTTACAAATTTTATAAAATTTGTTAAAAATTGACTATAAAGGACAATAACTCCTTAGGGGGTCAATTGACCATTTCAGTCATGATGACTTATTTGTAAATCTTACTTTGCTGTACATTATTGCTGTTTGAAGTTTATCTCTGTCTATAATAATATTCAAGATAATAACCCAAAACAGTAAAATTTCCTTAAAATTACCAATTTAGGGGCAGCAACCCAACAACGAGTTGTCCGATTCATCTGAAAATTTTGATAAACAATTTTACCCATGTCAGATTTGCTCTAAATGCTTTGGTTTTTGAGTTATAAGCCAAAAACTGCATTTTACCCCTATGTTCTATTTTTAGCCATGGCGGCCATCTTGGTTGGATGGCCGGGTCACGCCACACATTTTTTACACTAGATACCCCAAAGATGATTGTGGCCAAGTTTGGATTAATTTGGCCCAGTAGTTTCAGAGGAGAAGATTTTTGTAAAAGATTACCAAGATTTACGAAAAATGGTTAAAAATTGACTAAAAAGGGCAATAACTCCTAAAGGGGTCAACTGACCATTTCGGTATGTAGACTACTTATTTGTAAATCTAACTTTGCTGAACATTATTGCTGTTAACAGTTTATCTCTATCTATAATAATATTCAAGATAATAACCAAAAACATAAAAATTTCCTGAAAATTACCAATTTAGGGGCAGCAACCCAACAACGGGTTGTCCGATTCATCTGAAAATTTCAGGGCAGATAGATCTTGACCTGATACACAATTTTACCCCGTGTCAGATTTGCTCTAAATGCTTTGGTTTTTGAGTTATAAGCCAAAAACTGCATTTTACCCCTATGTTCTATTTTTAGCCATGGCGGCCATCTTGGTTGGTTGGCTGGGTCACGCCACACATTTTTTAAACTACATACCCCAATGATGATTGTGGCCAAGTTTAATTTAATTTGGCCCAGTAGTTTCAGAGGAGAAGATTTTTGTAAAAGTTAACGACGGACGACGACGACGGACGAAGGACGCCAAGTGATGAGAAAAGCTCACTTGGCCCTTTGGGCTAGGTGAGCTAAAAATGTTATTCCAAACATAATACAATGTAATAAGCATAACAACTGTACAAATTTCATTGGTGTTCTACATATCTTTTGAACTTTTTGCATTTCAGGGATGTCTTGCCTTGAAATAGAAGAAACTAAATATCCTTAAATTTATGAGGGAAAACAAATATTTCTGCTTCTTTTTCTTGTTTATTTCAAATAAAGAGTTTGGTAAAACATCTCTACATGCTACAAAGTATAATTTAAACGTGTGAATGTCTGGCTTTGGAAAAGTAAAAATACAATTTAGTTGATTTGTTTGTACATTTCATGCTTTAACATCCAACTATAAAAATATGCTCATCGTGTACTATTAGAGGATTAATAGATTGTTAAAGCCAAGCCAAATATTGACTCTTTAAAAATCAACACAAACTGTGTGAATAAATGTAAACTACTGTGTTTGAACATCAGGACAACACAAATATTTCGACTTGTGAAGAATATCAAATCTACTGAGTTTCAGACAATGAGTCATATGAGAGACGACTATTCTAGAATAACTCTTGTTTTATACAGATAGGTTACCTTTCAATTCCATATGTATGTTGTGCATTGTCCAAGCTATGGTTAAATGAGTATAACGAATTCTCATCATCAACAATTTGTGAAACAATATCATCTAATGTAGAAAATTTATCTCCACTGGTGTTCATACAATATCTGTCATTGAAACTTGTCGGTTCAAAAAATCCTGAGTCAAGATGTTGTCTGTTGTTTTTAATGGTATTAGCATTAACATCACTCCAGAAAAGACTAAAATCAACAGGTTGTGGTCCATCCCTGCCAGCAGTTGGATCTTGACTGTTGTTATCTGTTATAGAAACCTGTAAAATAGGAAAAATACTATCAATAGCTTACACTTTAATATACATGTACATATACATGGTAAAACAACAAGTACTTTTGAAGATTTTAGCATGAAGTCATACACAAAGAAATAGAGGTACCAAGGAGCATGTATTTAACCTGGTTTATATTTTTGTATAAAACTGATACAATGCACATGATGCAACAAGAATATTTGTGTACAATGGGAGCTTGTGCTGGCCAAAATCTTGTTGAGAGTCTTCATTCTTGCTGATATTTTTTGCTGGATAGAGTTTTAATCCATCTGTTATAGATGATTATTGACAAAGTTTACCAAATTATAGGCAAAAAAAGAGAAAAAAAAATTAAAACTGTGATTCAGGGGCAATAACTGCTGAAATGATTGATTTATTTGTAGATTGCTATCATTATTGCTGCTGACAGTTTTGTTCTATAGACTTTAGTTTCGACATGTTATGTAAAAAGGTTAAACTATTTTGATTTGAAGCAAAAACACAAAAAAATAAATAGGGGTCACCATCATGACCAGTCACCATGCTTTGTTTTGGTTTGGTTTTTCTTATGCTTCAAAAATTAGATTTTCTAAATTTTTCTTCATAAAATTCAGTTATTTGAATGATCTCCCCTTGTATAGTTCAGTTAGAAAAAAATAAAGAATGTGTCTATGGGACAATATTTTGCCTGCAAAAGTCAATGCACTGTACTAATTCAAACATATTGACTTTAATTTATTTTATCTGAAACTTTAAGAGGCATTATGCCGCATAAAACAAGAACGATGAAAGTAACACTACCCTGGTCTGTGTTTGTTGGTAACAACTTTGAATAAGCATTGTCTATAAGTTTAAAAACATTTGGTTGTGAAAGGAAGAGTTAGTGTGTAAAATGATATATTCAACTATTTTATTCAATTAAAAAGGGAAATTACTTGAGAACAGAGAAAGTGTTGCCAGATAAATTAGAACTTGATCTGTGTTGAGTGGTGATATTATATGAAGCATTGTGTATAAGTTTCATAACATTTGGTTGATGCAAACTAAAGTTAGAGAACAGAAACCAATTTTGAATGGTACAGAAGAACAGACAATATAAAATCTAAATCAAACAAATATAACAAACTGTATTCGTAAAAAGAGCAAAATGTGTCTGAAGACATGAATGTTCCTGCTAAAGCATGCTTTTATTTAATGCATGGAATATCATTACTCCTATACTGCAATACATTTGGAAATGCCTTCTTGGAAATATTTGAAACATTTTGTTTAGTAATGACAGGCATATCTTCCTTCATTAATTGTTACCTGTCCATTTCTGTGTGTCTCATCAAAACATGACTGGTTTGGTCCAAGAAAATTGAAATTCAAGGACCTACTTTCTTCTGTTGATTTCATTAAATCTGAACTTGCAAAATGGTCTGGAACCTATAAAAAAATAAGACCATCTTTCAACATCATGAGATTAATTTAGATTAAGACCTTCTAAGAGGAGAATTTTTATAGGTGGGAGGTATAGGGGGCAGTGTTCTCCCTAGATATTTCATTTAGCATCCTGGTAAAGAGGGGAAATTAAAATGCCATCTTGTTTTTAAAAATTAAAGCATCACATTCATTTATTCAACTTAATCTATAAGAAAACCACTTCAGACACCAAGGCATAACCATGATGTTAAAAGGCCCTGGGGCAGAATAGTTCATCGTAATTTGGGGTATTTGATCTTATCACTAAAAACTATCTATAAAAGACAGTTTTGAGATTAATTTGTTTGATTCTGACCATTTGTTGAAAAACAATTTTTGTTTTTTTCGATGAATAAAAAAATAAAATTTTTAAAATCCTTCTGTAAATGCTATTTTTCCCCAAAAATTGGATGAAAATCCACTTGAAAATTTCCATTGGCCTAAGCCCTTATTGGTCATGTTATTTATTCCATTATTATTAAAGGAACGATTTTGCATGTTCACAATTTACAATTTTCACTTAATTTTTGTGAGAAAAAAATCTACATTTTGGTTGATGATAGTTTGGCCTTAATAAAATGCTCCCTTTTCCAATTTAATGGTCAAGATAATATCCTTCCAGCATCAATGTTAATGTGTACATCAAATGTACACTCTGAAAATAAAGTCCAAAAAAATTATAAAAACTTCTTTCCTTATTACTTCTTTTTTCAGCAGAATTTATATATGCACTTCATGGACAAACCATTTCAATGTTTAATAAAACAAATAACAAAAGTGATTTGCTTGAATTCTTTAAGACATTATTTTTCTTTGACATGTTTGAGTTGTGTATTAGGTATCTATAGGAAATATGGGAAAACAGCTGATCAGCCATGACCCCAAGTGCATGACCTCACTGTTGGCAGTCAATCAAAACAATAATAGTCTGGATTTCTTTGATAGTTTGAGAAAAGAAAAAAAGTAATTTGTTTAAAGTGAATAATTATTTTTTGTAACTTAAATTTGTTTATTAATAAGCATAGCAAGGAAAAGAGTACCACGTTTGCACCAGCTGGGGTAATTTAAATTTAAAATACAAATGACGTAATAAATTAGGTCAAGTAAAACTGTATTGTCATTCGGTCCCTTTGTTCATTTTTTACCAGATAGACTTTATCTATACCTCATATAAATAAGCGAATTTTTATACATCTCCAATGATCATAACAGATACTTATCTCGTAAACAGGTAAAATTATGAAAAATTCGTTTTTACGGGAAACCCAGACGATCAAGATATAAAAGAAAATTACCTGAATACCCTGATTTAACAAGAAAATCTGAATGAAAAATTAAAAAAACAATTAAATACTTGTAAAATTTCTATTCGACTTGACAGACGTCTGTGTTTTCTTTTCTTTTTAATGAAATTCTTCTGAAAAGGAAATGCGTTTCTGACCAGACGAGCATACGACAGTTTGCAGCATGTGCAAAGAACCGTAATTAGCAGTTGTCATGCTAAAAATATGACTGAAAGAATTCAACGAACAAACCTGCAGACCAAATTGAATGTTTCCATTAGTTTTCATCGATTCTCTTATTGCATTTTCCTGGTTTTTCCCTACTGTTAGACTTGGTTGCGCCATTTACTTCTCATTGTTGCTGTGTGTATGCTAATTAGAGCCTTCGGAACCCCTCTTGACATAACCTACTGTTAGATCGCATAGCAAGCACCTGCGTGAAAGCGGACGGTTTCCCTGTGACGCTATAGAAAATACATGTATCTCAATTCCTTTAATAAAATTTTGAATGAGTCTTTTCTTTTAATGGATATGCACAACGGGTGGTGGGCGAAAAAAACAGGGGAGAAAAGGGGGACCTTCCAAATTTGTTAGTTTGATCGCTAAAAAAAGGAACATATTTTAAAAATAAATTAGAATTCACTGAAATTCGGTACCTACAAAGGGTAGTATAGTGAAATAGATATTTATTTAAGAATTACCATCTTAGTATTCACAATATAATAAAGATCTTTAGTGGGAATCCACGGTATCCGGCTTCTCGTTGCCATGATAGCGCATGCAATTTCCCGTCCGTGTACCACTGGACTTCGTTCACCGTTTTCACGCTCAATTGTACGACTTTCACGTGTCACACTGTAAAAAAATCAGCCAATCCTGCATCACGCTTAGACCCCAAAGATACCTTCTATTAAGGGCACACAAGTGGCGTAAATTGTCCGAAGCCGACTTGTTCTTCTAATATTTTTTTCTGAAAAAAAAAATACGGAGTGGCTATTTGTCCGGCTAGCCGGACGAATAGTGCCAGGGCTATTTGTCCAGCCATTGTAATACGCATGTCATATTATGAGCGTTCGGAAGTACGTGTAATATTATCTTCAGTAGCACCAGGGGTCGCGTGTAATTCGATCACTGATATTCAATCTTTAATATCATGGCTGAAAACAACGATATCAAAATTTATGATACATTTTGCAGTTTTCGGAATTTTAACAATGGAATACGATAGCATGAACTTCAAAGAATGATATAATCTTATGAAAGGGACTAAAAAATAATTGAAATCACAAGAAAATGGTAAATGAAAGATAATTGATCGGAGAACTATAGTTTTACAAAATTATTCAACTCGCTACAGCTGTCGATGATAAATGGTGGAAAAGACTTTCAAAGCAAGAGTAGTTGAGATAGGCATTTACAATGTCATGTCTAACTTAATAAAATTTAATTATATTTCGAAAATGAATCTTGCAAGTAGGCCTCGACATGGGATATAAAGGGGGGGTTGAGGTTACAAAAAGTGGGGATATTGGGTAAAGGATTATAAAAAGTGGGGTAATGAAATATAGGGGACAACAAAGGTGGGATCTGGAAAAAAAAGAAAAGAGGAAAAAGGAGCATACCGTGTCACCTTTATCCCCTCACGTAAATAATAAAAATCCCACCTGGAATTTCTTCATAAGATTTTGGCAGTGTTGTTTACTCTTTTTTTTAGGGGGGGGGGGGCATTATAGAAAAATCTCCCACCTCACCCAAAATATGGGCATCTTTATGTGAAGGGGTCTATAATTCTCTTTGTCAGCTACAGACATATATATAGTAATTTTGAACCTTTTTCAGCTAGACAAAATCCTTACATGTACGTCAACTTAAAATGCACGAGTAAAACACGAACCGAATTTGTTTTACAAGTATTTTTTTTTCTTTTCTTACAATGTAACCATAAATGAAGTAATACATATGGAATAAATATGATTTTCCCCCTAATTATTCGCTATCCACATTGGAATTGTATCAGTATACAGAAAATAACAAGTCCAATTACCAGTAACAAGATTAGACCCTAATTATAAAGATTACAGACATTTGCTGCCCCCTGGTGCTGCTGGTGATAATATTACACGCACACACAAATAGTGACATGCGCATTGTATTGGCCGGACAAATAGTCCTGGTACTATTCGTCCGGCTAGCCGGACAAATAGCAACTGCCAAAAAAATATTAAACATATTCTCTGAGGTAATAAAAATTGGAAAAAATCATTCAATAACTTGTTCCTTTTAGAATAAAGGACATTGATGTTATTACATAGGCATGGAAATGACATGGATATGATGTCCTAGGAAAACTTAGTCTCGGAAAATAGTTAATTAAAAAAATATATAGACAACTCTTAAAAAATATTACATTAGGGACGACATCAAAAGTTCAATTAGGGATAAAAAAAAAACTTAATTCACATAGTTTTTTCACTGACCCACCACCCCCTCTTTAACTTAATTTGCGAAAAAATTGATTGACCAATATGGCTATATAAAAGTATATATATGTAAAAATCAATGTCGGATAAACAAAACTTGCAGCAGTTTAACACCACTTTCCCAAACTATTTGATTTAAGTTTTTTTTTTTATCATACATCTTTTGATGTCGTCCCTTACATTACATTTATATTTGCTTTTTGAAATAAAGGGCATGGACGTTTTCACCTAGGCATGTAAATGACATGATAGGGAGCAGGTCACTTGGTTCACTGACTTCGAAATATTATGAAATGGACGGTATGGACCACGCTACATATACAAAAGTGTGGGTTTTTTTCTCACAGTTTCTACAATAATAGAATATGCATCCGGCTGTAAACTAAAAGAACAACTCAATAGCAATAAGAGTAAAACAGTGGCAAAATTTATCATTGACTGTTCAATTTTGAAAAATCCATCTACATAGTGTATATATAAATTACCAAACCTATTTTATAACTCAAGTTGTAAATGCGTTAAATTTTTCTTTCATGTAAGAATGTTGGAAACAAACTTAAATTTTGATTTTAAAAATCTTCTAGGAAAAAAAGTCTGGGAACAAACATTTTATTAAAAATATAAATACACAACTCTTAATTAAAGGGGCACTACTGAGGTACGAGATATATGAAAAAGTTTAAAGTCAAATCTGTGAACATGAATTCATGGATTTTCTATAGAAAGTCCCTGATGAATTTGACACCTAGTGCAGCCAAAAGTTTTAATTGAAGTTCACATGAATACGGATTCAATGAGATCGAATTATTCACTTGCAAGTGAAAAATAAATCACCAATGTTTCTTATCTTATTTTGACAAAATTGAAACAGACTGGCTGCTAAAATCGAATAATTATTTTATTATTTCCCTTTCATGATTGAACCAAAAAAACTTTCATATTTTATTTTTTTTATATATTTCTGAGATAGTGCCCCTTTAAACACTTTTAAAACGTAACATTTACAGCCGATTGTATTGAGTATGTTGTTAAAGTAATATCTTTGGTTAGCTTGCTTGTCCATTACAAATACCAAAAAGTAGCTAAAATGTATTGATGTCTTAAAATATATTTCTTATGTTGTACTGTTATCATGACCACTGTCCCAGGTTAGGCGGATGGTTGGGATCCCGCTTACATGTTTAAACCCGCCACATTATTTATGTATGTGCCTGTCCAAAGTCAGGAGCCTGTCATTCAGTGGTTGTCGTTTGTTTATCTGTTACATATTTGTTTTTTCGTTCATTTTTTTATAGACCGTACGGTGACCTATAGTTGTCAATGTCTGTATCATTTTGGTGGACAGTTGTCTCATTGGCAATCATACAACATCTTCTTTTTTATATTGTTATGTTTCAATATTTTTTTAGGTGGACAATTATTTTCGAGAGATGAATAGCTGTCGTGTACTTCAGAAACAATGTCAAAGGAGGATCATGCCCGCATAGTGGGGCCATACAAAATAAAGATGATCGTTCTCTATTTCTACTCGCTGGAAGTGCCTATTTTGGACCAAAGATTATTATATGAAAGTATAACAAAATAGAGGCGGTGCTTATTATAGAAACAACTCATAAATATAACGACGTAACTAGAAAAATAGACAAAAATGGCGCCTTCTTCAAATTCGAAAAAAAAATCTATAATTTTACAGTTACTGGACACATCTTGTTATTTTTAAAGGGGTTTCATATCTAAGGATTCATTTTTGCATGGCATTTGACAGAATATTTACTTTAAAGACAGAAAATCTTCCAATTTCTAAATCTACCGACCATACAAGGAATAAAAAACCCAAAATGGAGACCCTACATTAAAGATGGGGAAAAAATGCCCTGGGTTGAACACCCCTGTTCTCTAATGTTTGCGCTATTTTCCCATTTCTTGATCGGTGTGAGAAAAATATTTCTCCTCACTAGTGAAAAATCTGTTCTCGGCAAATGATTGGTCGATATTTAATTGTAACGTTAAACTTTCTTGGTTTCTTCTGAATTTTCCTATTATGACGTCATGAAAAAAGACGACCACGCCTGATGACGCCACATAAAAAGTACACAAGTCTGTTCAAATCTTTGAAAAATAAGGATGAAAATCATTAGAGAAACAGATTCCACCACAATAACTCGTGTATTACGATATTTCTCCCCTCTCGACAGTTAAATTATAATTATTGAAAAAGCTCGGCAAGCCTCGCGCTTTATTATTAAAATTTAACTGTCTCGAGTGGAGAAATATCGTAATACACTTGTTGGAATCTATATTTCTTTACGAATTTCGATGCCGAAAACTCGCGACAATAGGATGGAAATTTTTTTCGAAAATCGAAGGATAGGTATTTTTTTGTTCCTATTTTTTGTGTAGCCATATGAATTTAATCCTACAACAGTGCAGAAAATCAACATCCGAAATTCTATTTTCAGATATAAAAAAATAAGATTTCCTTTTATAATATTGTTCGAAAATGAAAATAACATGTAAACTCATATATTTTTCTCATAAAGATATGCTTACAACAAAAAGTACTTATCGTCGGTGCATAAAATTTCCTCAGGCATAGATTACCTTAGCTGTATTTGGCAACACTTTTAGGAATTTTGGATCTCAATGCTCTTCAACTTCGTACTTTATTTGGCTTTTTTAAAACTTTTTTGGATTCGAGCGTCACTGATGAGTCTTTTGTAGACGAAACGCGCGTCTGGCGTATATATAAAATTTAGTCCTGGTATCTATGATGAGTTTATTTACATACACAATTACATGTACGATACAATCTGACAGTCTAGATTGTAAAAAAAAAAAATTGTTTGTAGTATATATCTATACGAGAAATAAATCATCTAACTCATTTTGTCTTGAATAAAAATGATTCTCATTGTAATGCCGATTGTTTGTGTCATAAAACACATCCTACAACGGGAAAAATGTCTTACCAACCAGGATTTCAAGCGACTTGTGATAATGTCAGAATCAGAGAAATTTTTTTTTTTTGAATCAGAGTAGGTTTTTTTAACAAGGGATGACTTATCCCTAAGTAAGAAAAGAAACTTGTACATATCTTCACATATCTTAATTTGCCATTCTGTATTGTAAAACAAAGCAGGACCAATTAGATCTTTAAATTTGTTTTTAAAAGGTAATGCAAGAGGCTAGAGACATTGATTGTATGTTTTAGATCTATTTAGAGTCCATATCTTATTCGTATCGCCACTGTAGTTCATTGTAGGTAGTTTCACAATAACCTTCATTGCTGATAACATTTACATTACTGATTTAGAAGAAGAAAAATTCGTCGTAGCACTTGTAATTCAGGTATTAAAATTAATACAGCTTTGTTACAGGCCCAAAGAAGCATAGACCTGTGATTAATCAGGATTTCTTCCTTCGTTAGTGTCGTGGAGAATATGTTAAGTTTCCATTGTGAATACTGATTTCTTTTGTCAATCAGTGCAAGTTATTTACGCACAAAATTATGTTGTTTGGGGCTTTGTCTGTTGGTAAAACAACATAATATTGTCATGGAGGTAAGACATTTTCTTAGTACATTTGGACCAGAGCCAAAACTTATACACATATGTGAACCAACGACTTAGCCCATTCGGTAAGAGTATATATTACTTCTAGTCCATCGCCTGGCATACTAGTGACCCTCGTCTGAATCCATCATTATTTGGAAGTTGTGTTTCTAATACCGCAGTCCCACTAGACCACGATCGCACTACGATCTGTTAAAAAAGTGCTAATTTTGATGATCGTAGTACGATCGTGTTGTAGATTGCAGTAAGGTCGTATCACGGTCGTAGTGAGGTCTTCAAGATCGTGATGAGCGTGGCCAATTTTGAACATGTTCTGTTTTGAAAAAAACAATCGTGGTCGTGGCGAAATCAGGTCGTAGTAGAAGCGTAGTGAGAGCGTACTAATATCGTAGTAAGATCGCAAAGGTCGCTGTACCATCGTAGCGAAAGCGTGATTCCAATCGGAGAGACTTCGGTATACGATCTCACAGCGACGTTATTACGACCTCACTACGACCACCACGTTCTCACCGCGACCCAACTACGCTTCCACTACGACAATACCACGCTGTTTGTGACCATAGTACAATTCTAACTCGCCCTTGTCGTCCTCATCACGCTCTTCTTACGACCTGACTACGTTCATACTACGACCATCATTCTCATTGTCTTTTTCACAAAAAATATATAAAAAAGCTCACTAGATTTTGTTAGTCTGTATGTAACTAAATTATCCATTTGTTTTAACGGCTCAACCATGCTTCTCGTTTTTATATAGATTAGACCATCGGTTTTCCCGTGTAGATGGCTTTAAACTAGTAATTTTTGGGACCCTTTATAGCTTGCTGTTCGATGTGAGCAAACGCTCCGTGTTGAAGGCCGGAACTGGCGTATTATGGTTTACTTTTATGAATTGTTTATTGGATGGAGAGTTGTCTCATTGGCAATCATACCAAATCTTCCTATATCTATTGACTAATCTGTGTCGTCTCTGCTATCGTTCACTAAAATATCGTCATTTGAGCTTTATGGACCAGTAATATATTATAATTTAGGTTGAATTGATCAGGATTCGTTACTTTGTTCCCTCTGCCTCTACACCAACCTCTAGCACCACGCCCACGTGTTCTAGCAGATTTTGGTGGCATGACTGTATTGTTTCAGAGAAATCTGCGTATTAATCAGAAATGAAGGAATGGATCTGTTTTGATATGGAACACGATATTGACGTTATTGCTGGGAACGTAGTAAGATCGCGGTATGAACGTAGTATAATCGTGGAAAGAACGTGCTATTATCGCAGAAGAAGCGTGGTAAGATCGTGCTGCAATCGGATAAATCGTGGTATGATCGTAGTAAGAACGTGAAGAGCGTAGAACGATCTTGATCAGCGTAGTAAGGTCGCAGAATAAGTGTGGTGAGAACGTTGTATAATCGTAACGGGATCGTTGCTGAAACGTAATGAGGACGTCGTAGCATCGTGAAATCAACGAACATTTACATTTTCATGCCGCTCATACCGCGACCTTACCACGAACTGAATTTATTTTAGATCGCGGTAAGCGTGGTGCGATTGTGGTCTAGTGGGACTGGGGCTTAAATGATGGATTTAAGCTCGCGATAATCGGGGTGTTGGATAACACGCTTGCCGGAATAGAAGTGTTATTGACAATGTTTAAATCGCCAGTAATAACGTGACCAGTTGTTGTAATTTTATCATAAAGCCTACCGTTGGTGTTTTTAGTTGTTTTAAATTTTTGATATCGGGCCTTTTGTATCCAATTATACCGGGTGCATGTGTTTTGTTCAGTGTTGAAGGCCGACGGTGACCTACATTTGCTTGCATCCACTTCATTTGAACTCTGGTTGATAGTCTCATTGGCACATCTGCGTTTGTTTATTCTGTCATTAGGACTAACTGAATGGCGTGATTGTTGCGTTCTCGCCTGAGGTTGAATTCATAAAACTTTGCTCAGTGCTCGGAACATGATAATTAAAAAAAAAAACATGCTTGAAACAGGAAATCCAGCATTTTGATTTGTTGTTTTTGTAGTTTCAGTACAAAAACTGACTTGGAGTGTGTGACGTTGAGTAATCGATTCTCGATCTGGTCAAATAAAGGAACTGTAAATTCGTGTTTACTTGATAACCTTCTGCACAAGAGAAAATAGTGATTAGTTATACGAATATGTGGTATGCTGGAGAGCCAATGAGACAACTCTCCATCCAATTATAAACCGGCCATTATAGAGTACTAAAATATAAACGATAGAAGATAAAACAAACTTACCAACTGTAGAATAGGGTTAGAGAACAGGAATTCTAAATTTCATAAGAGAACATGCATCACTCAATTGCTTGCTACTTACTATTTCATCCGTGATTGTTAACTTTTTTATAATCAAAATATGAGATATGAAACAACGACATCCAATAAATGGCAGGCCGCCTCCTGAAGTTTGAACAGGCACGCATGTCACGTTTTCAGCCCACAACCCTCCGCTAGTCTATACCAGTGGTGTAACATCACATTGTCAACATACGAACAACTGTAAAAAGGCTTTAAGTTAACTCAATATATTGCCCGGCACGGTACGTACGACTGCACTAAAAACAACTATTATATAACATGATATGTGATTTTTAAATACTTTAATCTATTTAGCTGAGAACCATTTCTACATGTATAATCAAGGAGGTTATATGAGATATATAACCTCCTTCGTATAATCAGAGACATATAATACAAGAGATTGGCAACTCTAGTAGAGTCTATATAACGGCCAATGAAATCACTTGGCCACCGGAAGTGCTTGTGATTATGATGTGACCTGGGATGAAGGAGGATCGAGATGAGAAAATTCCGCCATTGTTGTTAAAAAGAGACGATACGCTTACAGATTTGTTTTCTCGTTTATGTCGATTGCTTTCACAGCTAAAGCATGTAAGTATATTCAAAAGATACATTTAACTAGTTCTACCAATATGTTTATACTATAATGTGCTGAGATGATGATAATAATCAAATGCAGACCAATTTAAATTCGGTCCATTCAGCTTCCCCTCTTTATTGCTGTAGAACCGGTGTGGCCCACCATTTTTTTTCCATAAAACTTTAAAATTTACGATTTTATATACAATTTTAAAGTGTTATTCTACTCCCGATTGTTATCCCGTTAAAATAATACTATTTTCATATATTTTTATCAAATAGTGTTTTCATAAAATACCATCAAAGGTGATTTATTTTTTTTCACATTGATACCCAAATCTTGCTATGCGAAGATTACCTTTTTTTCGTAAAACTTAGAAATTATCGAATAAATATGCAATTTGATGAGCCTGTATAAATTCCAAATGTTATCTTGTTAAAATAAGATCAGCGGGGCATATATGTGTATACTATGGACATGTACACATTCCCAATATATTTTTCTTTTCTTTATAAATTTTGCCCATTATTCTCTATTCTTTATTTATTTTAGCACCCCATCATTCTCCAATCTTGATATTTTGATAAAATGTTTCCTCTTGTCTTTACTTTTCTGATTTCAATTTATGCAGTTATTCCAATACTCCTATTGTATGAATGTAGGACAGTGTCAGAAAGTCACAGGGCAAAAGTCACAATTCATTTTTTCTGATTATTTCTTTAAACAAAAAAACGCTTATTTCTATTCTTGAACAATTGTATATAAACCAACTTTGTAAACAAAAATTATCAAAAACAATTAAAAAATGATCAAATAAGGCCTAAAATAAAATTTCATTTGTTTGGCATTGCCGCCCGACCTACTGAAAAACTTGCCGCCCAAATAATTTTATTTGTGTTTCAGAAATTTTTTTTTTTTTTATCTAAAAATAAAAAAATCGAAAATGTGCCGGAAATTGATCGTATCCGCCGAGTTTGTTCCTGACTTTACTTATTTCAAATCATGATCTTAAAAGCGCTTGCCTTACACTGTATTGGGAGCAAACATTTAAATGACATGGAATAGAAAAAGTCTGCCAAAAGTAATGTCAAAGAGGCCGGCAGGGGAAGGCATCTCCATATGCTGCAATGCATTGGTTAAGGGAGATGGATTTTATCAAAAATCAAATTTCAGCTATTCTTTGAAAGAAACGTTCTGAGAGACCTTGTAGAGGACTCAATTTTATCTTTTGTAAAGCAGAAACAGATGATTTCTGCTTGACTTTGTCGCTTCATGAGATAGAAGTTTTTCACCGGGACATCACAGAACAAATATGCGTGGCTCTTACATTTGTTGAACTTATTAAATATTTGAAATTAATCATTGACAAATTTTCCCTTGAACCAGAGAACAAAGTATCTACTGTAGTCAGAACCACAATGATGCATTCAAGATAATTATGGCTGTAAGCACCAAAGCTTAAAGACCATAATGATTTACAGGTTTATAGTAGTTTTGTACCAGTAGATGCTAGCCTGGAACAAAACATACATATTTTAAAGACTAGCATCTTGTGTCAATTGAAGTACTTCCCCCTTTTCTTGCCTTTCTTCTTAACATGAATAAGATAATTCTTAAAACATAAAAGATACTGACAGAAACATATTTATAAATGTATCCAGTGTACTAGTGATGAATAAAATCCCCTCCTTTTCCACAATTCTAAGGGCTCATTAATTTATCTGTATTCATGTCCAGATTTCTGTTAATCAAACAAGCATTACAACCCATAATTTATTTATCTGCAAAAATTGTCTGTCCTGCTGCATATTTCCATTTTGAATTTATCATACGTTTTAAACCTATCCCTGAAAAACCTTGCACTTGGATAATATTAGTATAAACACCATATCTATTTGTGCCAACCTTCCAAATTTTTAATATTTTGCTATCCTAATTTGGAACAGATCCTTTAAATCCTCAAAACTTATCAGGGGAAGTAGGCGTGTTTGTATGGTAGTTCGTCACACCTTACATGTATGATTACTAGCCTCCAGGTATTGGTTTGAGCCCTAGTTGGGCAGTTGCAAAATTAAGGTTTGATTTTCATGTCAGATGTGATAAGGTTAGTCAATTTCCTCCCACAGGTTGGCATTTTCCTTCAAGTATTACGGTTTAGTACGGCACTAAAACTGACTGCCATGAAATTACCCATATGGTGTAGAAAGTGATGTTTATAAAACCAAAGCAAACAATCAAAGTTTTAAATCTTTGTCCATTTGTACAAGGAGCCGTAGTGGTTGAGCCATTTAACTTATGGTAATTTTACCAAGCTGTGACCACAACTTTAAGATGTGACTTCAGGCCTCTGTTCAATGGGCAGTCCCACAATAAAAGTTCAATTTTCACGTCATACATTTTATATGGTTAATTTGTCAGTTTCCTGCCTCAGTTCTGTGTTTTTTTCTGGGTACTTTGGTTAACTTTGCCAATAAAACCGACTGTCTTACGTGAAATTATCCATATGATGTAGAATGTGACATTGATGGTTGACCCCTTTCAAAGAAACCACCAGCATGTACACACAACAATGCTGCAATGCTTTAGACAACATTGATCTGGAGACTTCATGATTTACATGTATAAGGCTTTTAAATGTAAAAAAAAAAAAAAAAATCCCTACCTACCTACCCACCTGCTGATAGTGTGGGTCGGCAATGCCAAACAAACAATTTTTTAAGGGTGGCCTAATTGTTGAAAAAACAAAATGTCAAACTGGTTTGGCACTTAAATGGCTTCATGGTGCCAAGAAATCTTTCTTTTGCATGATTAAAATTAAATAAATCTTCATTTTTCAAATATAATGACACATTTATTAAACTTTAATATGAATATATGTATTAAAAAGTAAATATTTAAAGATATTTCTCTTATATATACAAACAATTGTCAACGGATTATTTGTGACTTTTTGTCCTACCAAATTTGTGACTTTCTGTCCGTTTACCTTTTGTAAACACCTTCCCATTGGCAGATCCAGCCCCTTTTTTTGGATGATCAATGAATTTGAATGGGGACATGTGGTTGGAACCCCCTTTATCCTGGGTTGATCCGCCCCTGCTTCCAGACCCTCATGAGATAGAAGCAGACACTAAGTAAAGTTGATGTCAGCAACTTACATTGTTACGTATGTTCACTGTACGATGTTTAACAATTGACAAATATATCAAATATTTGTTCCTAATAGCAAGCTTGAAAGGTCCATACATGACAAAATGAAATTTAAAATAGATTTAGCATAATAAAAACCTGCAGAATGTTGTATGACATACATGTAGGAAGTAAAGTTTAAAAGTAAGACAAATAGACGTTGTATAATAGGCTCTACAAATTCAAATTTCTTTTCAACTCTAAAATTATGTTTTTTTTTAATTTAGAATGCCAATAGAGGAAAAGATGTAGTAAGTTAACAAAAGGAGTTAAAAAGAAATGTTACAATCCTCGACCATGGACAGCTGTTGATACCATTATGGAGGAGATATCTGTTGCAGTTTCAATCCACACTGAAGATGAAAAGGATCATCCAATTATGACACATCTCTGGTTCTGAGGAAATTTCTATTACATCAGAAGAAGTCAAAGGAGAACTCTTGTTAGATGAAAATTCAGAAAACACTTATGCAGCAAAAGAACAGCCATTTGAGAATGAAAAAATATGTACGCTTGAATTTGATTGCCATGCTGATTTTTTTCTTGCACCACTGGAAGGCACAGAGCAACTGATTACACAATACATTTGTTATTGAGATATTTGCAGTGAATGAGACACACAATGAACATGAAGAACCTTGCCTTTCTCCCATTCTCCCTTTCAGACTTTATGCAATTTATTACAAGTTAGCATCAATGATACATGTACATATATCCTTAGCTGTACAGATACCGAAATTTGCATACAGTTGAACTGTACCAGATCAGTTGCAGGGAAATTAGCACAAAGCTCTCAGTTATCATTTACAGTACGTAACATTATAAGTGAATGTTTGATAATAAAAATATTATTTATACCTGGAATGAGTTTTGTTCTCTTATATCTTGGTTTAATTATTGAAAAAGGATGGAATGATGTGTAGTGATAGTCTAGATATATTGTATACATAAATACTTGTTCTGATTCTCAGTCTGACAGGTCCTTTTCATTTCAGAATAATGGGAAGTATGACAGTGGTTTTATACAGAATGATGTAATTTGGTTTATCCAAAAGCCACACCAAATTAATTGGTTTATATGATTTATAGATGCTTACTGTGGGGGGAAAAACATAACAAACAAAAAACAAACAAAAACATAAAATTGTACGGCTTGTGATAATGGTGAAATATATTATCATGCCTTTATTATCTTTGTGTCTTTCCAAAGTAAGAAGCCTGTAATTCACTTGTGGTTTGTTGCTGTATATCATATTTGGATTATTTTGTACATAAATCGGGCGGTTAGTTTTCTTGTTTGAATTGTTAAACCTTTTTCATACATGTAAATAGACCTTGTATAGTTCGCAGTGCAGTATGAATTTTACTCATTGCTAAGAGCCTTATGGTTACCTACAGTTGTTAATGTCTATCATTTGGTTTCTTGTGGAGATTCAATATTATATTGCATATACTGTACAGAAAAGAAATGTCATACACTCGCACATCAATATATTAAAAATATGCCATGCAATATTTTCCACTGGACGTTAGGCAACCATCAATTAAATCAGCCTGATCAACAACAAAGGTAGGCGCATTTTCGTGCAGTTTGTATAAAGTAAAACAAAAAGGTTTTAACTTACAAATCAAGTCAAATAGTTGTAAAACTATTTACACATGTGCATGTCCGTTTCAAAACTAAAAGGAGATTTTAACTAGTCCAAAAGTTAAAAAGAAAGAAAGAAGGGAAAAGTGTACATTTCGAAACATTTAGATATCAATGTGGCATTGAAAAAGGGGTATGCTTTGAAGTCAACCTACCAAGCTGACAGAAGTATAACATAGTAAAATGTTTCTTCTTACAAAAATTGTTACATGAAAAGGCAGCAACACCTGCTGCTCTGAATCTTTATCGTATATTTATCAGTTCCTTACACTTAAAATATGGTTTAATCTCTTTCTATTCGAGGTCAAAAGTGAGACTTATATTGCCATTTTCTATTAAATGATCATTAAATGTAAGTCCTAAATACACAATCCGTGAAAAGGAGAAACCATAAATAAACCGACAACCATAAAAAAAAAAAAAAAAAAAAAACTCAATGCAAGCTCATAATGTAGATTTTGAAAAAAAAAAACACACTTAGAAAACAATTTACCGACAATCATAGAAAAAAACTTAATACAAGCCCAAATAATAATGAACACAATAAGTATTCAATTTTTAATGATCTATACAAATTATGAATATAAGACGAAGTCGATCATGATTAACGACAAACAACCAAATTAATTATTTTTTTCTACACTGACATTAATTAATTTTATATATTTTGTAAATAGTATTTTCGGAAATAGTGTGGACACCTGTGGTGAAACAACTTCTTGTGTACCAGCTGTCAAATAAAACTCTTCAGTTTTAACAGGTTGTGATTTACCTGACCATCGAATAATTCAAGCCTAATATACATGTTACACTGTGAAATTAAGTGTCCGAGACAGGTGTATATTTAAAAGAAACCCACTGTGAAAGTATCAAATAAAATGAACTCTGATACAATTTATTAAGTGTTAATTATTTAATATTGTTTTTTTAATTCAATATCAAATTATGTCTCTTTTTCAATAATGCAAATAATACAAATAAAAATTAAAAGGACATTGGAATAAATAATTATGAATGTATGAACTCAAATTATTTAATTAATTATGTTAAATTTAACACTGAAACAGTTAATTTATGCTTAAACATTCACCATTACCCCGAGTACTTTTAATACTTTGATAATAACTCTATTACCCAAAGAGATCTCGCGAGATTTAAATATGGCCGTGTGATATTACGGGATTTCGCCGAGTTGCCAATCGCTTGTATTATATGTCTCTGGTATAATATAGAAAGAAGAGTTGCATTATTTTGGTAGAAAAATAAATCCTAGACATGCCACTGTCACTCACTTCGGACATATTTTAATTAAAGAATAATTATCGAAATTTCAAACTAGAACCCGCGAACTGAACGTATTTTTCTCTTCAGTACCATTATATTTGTGGTTACTTTTTTTTCGTTGAAATATGAATATTTTTAATATTAAAAAAAATATATATATTTCATTTCACATTTTAAAAGAATATATAAAAATTTCTAAACCACAAGGTGTGTCGTCCCTTTTTAAAGGCCGACATTACTTGAGAAACTGAAATAGGACGAATTGATACTCTGTAGGTCAAGGACATTGTCTTCATCATCAATGTGATTTACAAAATTGAAATTTTATACTCTCGTATCAAAATGTAATTTGATTGGATAAAGATAAAGACGAACTTCGATTGCTAGGAAAATTAACATAAACAGAGTTCTTATTCATCATTTTTGTTTATCTCTAAACTACACGAAATCGCCATATGGGAAAGACAAAGAAGAAACGACAAACCTAGTAATGTTTACATCGGTACTGCATTATTTCATCTGTTTATTTGAATCTCTTGTCATTCTTTATCTCTTTATGTCTCATTGACATAATTTTGTTACAATATACTACACATGCCCATCTTCCTTTAACCAAATTTGGAGGACAGATCTTGCAAAAAATTACAAATCTGTTTTTCTACTTTATCTCTTCAAGTATGAATCATACATTTTCTAATGTTTAGATGCATTTAAAACATGTTTAAGAGTTTTGTAGATGCGAAAGTACCCAGGACGCAAATGTGAAAGGGCAAGGATCCGTATATTTTTAACCCAATTTCGGTCATTTTCATATATGGTGCAGTCTGGTGTATCCGTGCACCTAAGACTTATGACTTCACTTCATTCAACTGATAAAACCAATAATTGGATAAAGTGTGAACACATTCATAACATACTTTTATTTCATAAAATATTCTGTTTGTATGGTTTCATCTCCTAGATTTTGTGTAATGTGTGTCCAAAATTAGGGAAACCCCTGTTCTGAGAGTTCCTCCAATGTCTGGTGATTTCGCGCATGCCTTCCAAAAATAGCTTATTTTGAATAAAGAAACAATTTTATCAATGTTTATACTACGAAATATAGCTGAGTTTGAACCAAACATACTGCCAAGGATGCAGAACAAAAATTATTTTAATCTGATATAAATCAGACTTAAATAAAACAAATTTTATCTGAAGATGTATTTTGTTTTTAATGGAAATAGGCCAAATATACTGTGGATTCATTTTTATTCGTGGTATACCAATTTTCGTGGGTTTCGTGGGTCACAGCGAACCACGAATTTAAGAATTCAACGAAGAATAATCACGAGAAATGTGTATGGAGTTGGATGTTTATTTTTGGTTATGTTATGCAGTTCTAGTATAGTGTTGACTAGCGATAAACATTGTAACATAACACATGTTTTTTTATTGAAAGAAGATACAAGTATTTTAATTAAATCAATAATAAATATATTGAATATCAGTGATAATTTACTTTCTAAAATTGATTAAAACTGTTCATCGAAAATAACTGCAAGTTGTTAATTACCGTGTCATACTTTGGTTTACTAGTGAGTAAAAATCAATAGGATTAAGTACGGGGATATTGCCCGTAGGTAATATTGTTTATGACAGGAACATTTATTTTCACACCTTATACTTATATGACTTTTCATTATATCGTGATTAGAAATGAGCTTTCAATCATAAAGTTTTGAATGCCTTATAGAATTCCGACAAGAATTTACAAATTGTAAAACAAACAAATAATTAGTTGTCTCTGTCCGTTATTGTAATAGAAGTTATCAATGAACACTTTAACCTAGAATGACCAAGCAAAGATTTTGAAAATTCAAAACATTTTCAATGAAGTCCTTCTTTTTTGTTCGTTTTATTATTGATCAAACCAAGGAGTTTATATGATCTCCTCAATCAAAAAGAAATCTACAAATAACGTATATAATTTTTTTTTGTATTCAGCGATCCACGAATTTACGTATACCACGAAACGTCTTTTTTCTCTATCCACAAAAATTGATACCCACGAAAATAAATGAATTCACAGTAGTAAATTATGGGATTGCAGTCATTAATAAACTCTTAAACTTTTAGTCTTTTTTTATCCCTTTGAAAGTCTAAAACAATAACAAGAACGATTTTTGTTTGTGTTACTGTGTTGATATGACGAAATCAGCTAATGCGCGATATCAAGGGCCACGCGGACACCGGGGACTCCACTGTAACTTAAAAGTTGGTGCTCCTTTTCAAAAAAAAAATTGTCAAAATCTTATTACTGCATGAGTATGCTCAGTGTTGCTGCTTGCATTGCATTTACTTCATGATTTATCCTACCATTTTCCCAGAGCAATTAAGGGAAGGCAAAATTTTAGAAATAAAATGATTTTAATGACTCAAAACGAAAATTTTCTCAGTCATCCCTTACGTTTCTTTTGATTCTGAAGTCAAAATTCAAACCGGATGTAATGCCACAATTCTAAAACAAACAATTTTGGACTCATTTCCAGGATTAGTTTTGTTTTTCAAATTCACAAGAAATCATCGGGTTTTTAAACAAAACAAAAATATGTTCAAAACGGTGATTTTAAAACACAATCTCAATGAAATGACCAAAATTATTACTGTTGAAAAATAAAATTTGACCTAAATCCCAACTACAAGAGACTAAGGACAAGACTGGCATATATGACAGTTTCAGGACCCTTGGTATAGGGTGCGAATGTGTTAAGGGAGTTGATATATGATTTCAAAAAATTCCACAATGTAGCTTTTATCATACTTTTTCGAAAAGGATGAGCCATCATGGTCATAGGTTGTTTTTGTTTTTTTAAAGATACATGACTGTATTGGGACTCCGGGATCAGGTGTTTTTAAGCTTGGGATTTCAGGATTGACCTTTTGGGGATCCAGGAATTATTTTTATTTTGTGTTTTTAAAATAATGTGTTTCTTGAAATGAAAAATAAAAGTTGTTGTCAAAGGACTTGTTTTTATGCTACATACATGTACATATACAAAACAAAAAAGGTAAATTCAGTTACATTATTGGTTTATCTCCCCTTAAATGGCAAAGTTGAAGCAAATTGAATTAAACTTAATATATTCTATGTTTGTAAAGGCAGCCATGAAAATAATATATACGATAAAACACATAATTTTCTTAATCTAGAATTTTAGATTATAAAAGTATTTATTAATAAATTTGTGATATTATGTTTACACAGGGCTAGGATGGCAAGTTATAGTCGTGAACTTTACTCAGGGAAGATACCAGAGGATATTCCTGTGCTGGAATTAGACACGTTGGATGATGAAATAACAGCAAGTTACACAGGACCAGATGATGGCTTAGCATTTCCTGTCAGAGAACAAAGTATAAAGATGACATCCTCTTATAGTTTTCACTTGGTTACAAAAAATATACATTCCATGATTTGTAGTTACAATCTACTCCATTATGTATCAATACACTACAGCCCAATTTTATGACTGAATCTGTTAGTTTTCAACCTACTTCTGTTTTGGAAAACATTATGTTTTAGCTGTCTAAGCCACACCAATTTAATTTCTTGTTCTGTGGATTTTTGGACTCCAAAAATTTGGGCGAGCGAGTGATTTGTTTTTTTTTTTTTAAATATTTAATTTGCAAATTTTTTAGGCAAAGCTTGAAAAGTAAAGACGAGCATTGATTATAATTTTTTTTGGCAAATACAAAATAATAGGTTTTGATAATAATCAAACTTGATTTATCACTTGTTCATTGATATTTTTTTAATTTATGAAGTGTTTTCCCTGTTCACCATGAAATAAATGAATAATTAGAATAGATGTGGTACATGTATGTCATTGTGTGTCAATGAGACATAGTCTTTATCAAATTCATAATCAGGTTTGGAACAACCCCTCAATGTTATACATGTTATATAATATAACTTATACGAGGAGTCGATTTAAGTTATAAGTTTGTTTGTAAAAAATCTTTTTTTAGTATAAATGGGCTCATATTTTCCCAAAGTCAAAGAACTATATATCTGATATTAAATGGTCAAGACATGCCCAAGATTTTTGTAATATTCCATCAGGACTTCATCAGGGACTTCTATACTAAGTATAGAAAGTCCCTGAGTCCATGTGTGACTGGACTTTTATCATATATCATTTCCTTTTATTATTTTATTATTCAAAATAAGTAGATCCCTCTTTTAGAAAAGCTGTTTCAAGTACAGTCAGAGCTCGGACATAAATGAGTCTTAATCTGCTTTTGACTCATAGAGGTCTAAATTTTTAAGTTTTAGGATTAGTCTCCCTTTAATGCAAGACAAAATACAACTTTAATAAGTCAAATATTGTTAAGCAAGAAATAATTGACCAGAATCAAAAAGTTTCAAATATCGACTCCTACAAGTCGCTAAGTTATCAAAATTGGTTAATTTCAACACCCACGCATATTTATAAAAAGGTTATGCATCTGAATCAAATAATGACAACATTGAAAGACAATGCTATGTCTCCTAAAGAAAAATATGAATGAGAGTCTAAAAAGTCAGAGATAATGTTAACTAACCTTACAATGCAACCACCTGGAACCACACTAAATGAGGTAAAACATCTGTGTTTAGTAAGGATGTCCAATTAGATAACTAAATATAGATAGCTCAAGTCCCTGTAAACTCTCAGACAGGTTTGTACTGTCATAGGGCTAGGTGGTGTACTTTGGCCACCAAGTAAAATTAAAGTTTTTTTTATCAACATAAATAGACCTAAACAAGTCTGTCATTTTCTGACTTAGATAATTCTAAAATTGAAAACACATTTTTATAATAAATACATGTTTTGACTTCTTTAAGTCAAAAACAAAAATCACCTTGCTAATGTCTGAGCTCTGACTGAAGTATGATGTATTTCTCCCCCTTTTAATATTTTTATATTTACTTTCTTTTTTTTTCTACATGTACAACAGTAAAATGACCTCTTGTCTGAGGGAGGGTTGTTCCCAACCTGATAATTACAAATCCAGGTCATAGACATAGTACTGCCTTTTACACAGGGCTTTGATCCAGAACAAACAGCAAGTTAAGGGATCCCAATATTACTATCGTAAACAATTCAAACAGAAAAACCAACGATCTAATCTGTATACAAACAGAGAAATTTCTATGAACCAACAACAACAACAAACGTTAATTTGGCTACTGAAAAACACTCTCCTGAATATGGACAGGTGCATAAAGATGCAGTGGGTATGGACAGTTTTGTTTCACCGTCATACAATATAATTCCAGTTGAAGGCATCTTTTCTTCTTCAAAAGTTCTGCGTACTTTATTTTAACATCGAAAATTCGCATGATTTTGATGGGAAATGTAAGTCTTAAAAAGTAAGGGGGAAGAAAACCAATGTTCTGTTTTTAACAGGTATTTTCCCGTTATATATATATATATATATATCGGAGCACTCCCACTCGGGATATATGGCATGTATGGTTTCATGCTTCATCAAATATTTACACAGATATTTACACAGTGTGAAGGGATGCTTTTAAGTTTGAAAACATTATATACAGGCAATACTCAGTTAAAAACAAGTGTCAATATCTTTTTATAGTATTTCCAAAAAAATAACGATAGGGAAAATGGACATGATTACATTTCCAGATGAGGGAAGCTGGAACATTGATTTTTTTTTCTCTTCTATTTTGTAATTTGTAATAACTAGGTGCAAGCCAAGGAATTTGGTGTGGCCTAAGTATTCTTTAAATAAAACCACCAACATATTTAATTTCAAAATGTCTTTTGGAGTCTTTAGCTCTTTTTAATTGTCTTTATCAAAAACATAATCATGATCATTAGGGCCCCGCCAAAGGCGGGTCGCCCTATAGTGATCAGTCTGTCCGTCCGTCTGTCCGTCCGTCTGTCGTACCGTCCGTCCGTCCGTAACACTTTGTGTCTGCTCAATATCTAGAGAACCATTATGATTTCATACTTTATACTTTACATGTTTATTAACCACCACCAGAGGGCGTGTCATGATGTATGTACAACTTCCTAGGTCAAAGGTCAAGGTAAAAAAACTTTGGTTTCAGTTGACAACCCTGTGTTCTGTGGTGAAGATCGTGTCCGCTCTATATCTTGAGAACCGTTATGATTTCAAAGTTTATACTTGACATGTATATGAACCAACACCAGAGGGTGTGTCATAATTTATGAACGACTGCCTAGGGCAAAGTTCAAGGTCAAAAACTTTGGTTTCAGTTGACAACCCCATGTCCTATGGTAAAGATCGTGTCCGCTCTATATCTTGAGAACCGTTATCATTTCAAAGTTTATACTTGACATGTTTATAAACCAACACCAAAGGGTGTGTCATAATTTATTTACAACTTCCTAGGTCAAAGGTCAAGGTCAAAAACTTTGATTTCAGTTGACAAACCCATGTCTTATGGTAAAGATACAATTTTTTAATGCACATTATTCACAGCGGGGCCCACAGAGATGGCTCCCATCTCAATGATATCTAGTTATTGTTAACTATCAGCAGTTGATTTTAAAACTGTTTTTCCATTTGTTTGATTGCAATAACCCCAACCAATTGACTCCACTCATGTTTTTACAAGATTTCAACTGACTAAAGTAGAGCAAAATATAATAACTTTTGTTATTTTTTGTTTAAGTGATAATGATCTTTTGTTGTACATGTATGAACTTCAGTTACATATGTATGTAATTTCTCTGTACAAATTAAATTAGTCAACAAGCATGTCTGCATAGGCCGATTTTAATTTCTGATCTGTAAAAGTTAGAAAAACATCTTACTAATAACAGTTAGACCATTCAAACCAAACTAGACAGATATATTCCTCATAATTCCTGTCAATGTACTGAACAAGTATTGTTATTTAAGTCCTGAAAATTCATGAATAAATGATGATATGCATGTAAGGAACGGAAAGGGGTCCAAAGAGTCTAATTATCTAGATCTTTATTTCTAGACATTTTCAGTACACCCATGCTAAAATTTTTATTTCTAATGGAAATTTCAGTTGTAATGGTTTAAATGAGCTTGTCGTATTTGTGATTCAGAACATTAATAATAAACACACCTTACATCTATTTTGATAAGATTAAACTGCATTTAAGTCCAATTTTGGGGGTATTTGTGTGCGAACAATTTTAGAAAAACACATTTCAAATGATTTTTTTCCGATTTCTGATCGCCTTGATATCTTGATAACGAAAAATTGTAGCTTATTTATCATTGTATGTAACATATTATCTACAAACTAAATTCAATCAGCGTATGGGAGGTTCATGTCCATCCTCTTACCGCTACTTAAATCAGCCGTTAAATTATTCTTCCTATGAATATTGAATCAGTCAGTGTTGATTTCAAAAGTGCTAAGTAATCTTTACATTTAAAACGCCTAGTTTCTTGAACAACAGTGTAGAGAAAAGAAATTTCAAAACATTTAGTGAAAAAAATAGAGAGTACTTTTTTTCATGTCTATGCTGTCTATACAATTTTGATTAATTACACCAACAGTATGCTTGTAAAAAGTGCAATAACGTGTTGGAAACCAAATTCACAATAGAAAACTATAATCACTTCACCAAAGGGAGTAGTTATTTCACAACTGCAATCAAAAACGAAGATATTTGTCTATCCTGTTATTATGGTTGCTATGGTTACAGTAACAGGATAGACAATTGTAGAAAAAAACGTCGTTAAATTTTTTATCTTAACCTAAAGGTGCAAAACGAATGAAATATTTTGTTGTTTGAACTCATCTTAAGGTTATAACGTCTTAATCTTCCCAATTAAGCATTTGCAGGTGCAATAGTGATATCGGTAACAGGATAGACAAAAAGGTAACAGGATAGACTTTTATATAGTGATATATCAGAAACATATGTTCCTGTTACCAATGAAATAAAGAGAAAAGTAAACTAACTTATGAGGGATTTACTTGATGTTGGGTTTATTTGAAAGGGTAAAAAAATGCCGAACAATACAAATTGCTATCTTAGACTTGCATTACTGGTGGTAATTTTTACAACCTTTGAAAACCAATTTTTAGAGGCATTTTTCAGTACAACCTGGAAAATTGGCAAATAAGCTATTATTTTACAGAATGAATATATATAGAAGTTTATTCTCTTGAAAACCATCTAATTGGCTACGTAAAACAAGCTTAAACATTTTATCTAAACCTTTTCTTAATAACCCAAAATTTCTTTCGAAAATGGTAACAGGATAGACAAAATATTGTACCACCGAGCAAAAAACATTTCAAGATATTCTTGTAGGACCTCATTAAGATTGCATTTTTTAATATGTTGTTCTTAAAGTACTGTTTGTTTTGATTTGCTTATGTAGAGGGTTGTTTGAATAAGTAACTTTTAATATTTTTTTCAATTTTAAAATTCAACATTTTTTGAAAATGACCCATATATGCCTTATAAAAAGGTAAAACTGAATAAATTTAAACCTTTGAAAAAGAACTCAATTTTGCTGTTCTAGAGACTAGAATCTCTTTAACACAATGTAAATACGCGTAACTTAAATAGCTTCTGACTTGGAGTTTATTTCCATTCACAGATTTGTGGAAAATTGGTATGTCTTCAGACTTATTTATAACATGTATAACTAGGTTTTCCATTCTTAAAAAATCTGATGATGCAATAATTGATGATTTAAATTTTTTGTAAAAAAACAAATATTTAGGTGAACATGTTAGTTCATTTTTAATTCAAAGTTCTTTATTCTCAATTATTTAACAATGAATATTTCATAATTATAATAAGATGTTTACAATTCCCAACGAAAAAAAGTGTTGATATTGTATACTTGTATTATTTGTATACCATATATCATTTGTATATATTCCAATTAGCTAAGAAACTTAAATTGTATTTTTATTTTAACAGATGGAAATACAGGATTCAACAGTGTTGACGTGGCGGGAATTACAGATTGGAGAAAGAAGTCGGAGAAAGGTTATGGAATTTGTATCTCTCTTTATGAACAACATCCTGTCAATGGAAAAATGTCAGGTAAGACACAACTAAATCACAGTTTTAAAATGACAATTCTTTAACAATAGCATTTATTAACTTAAAATATAAGTTATTATCATCTTGGACACAATGATAGATAAAAGGAATAAGTCCTATCGCTGCTAGCCACAACAAATCTAAAAGTATGAAAACAATGGAAAAAAGTAAGCATATCCTAGTTGTAATACAATTTCATCATTGCTGATCATGAGATGAGACAAAGGTTAAAATTGAAATGTGTGGAAGACACCTCAATTTATGTTTGTATTCTGAAAAATAAAGTCCTATATATGATTTCAATTTGAAAACTCTTCATATATTATGATATATTTCTCCAAATGGTAACATTTTTCATGATTAAGTCCAAAAACTAAATGAAATATAGAACAACTAACCTATAAGCAACTACTATTAAACTGGACCTTCTTTGTTGAACTAAAAATTTTGTCAAGAGATACACTTGTGTTCAATCAAGAAATTTGTCAGATTCCTATCACAAAAGTCTAAGAACAACAGCAAAAAAAAAAAAAACAACTAAAAAAATTGAAGGGAGTTTGTATGATTTAGTTCAAACAAAACATTTCATTACAGATTGTCAAAATCCCTATATCAAATATTAGCTAGCATAATCAGGACACATAGAATGCATAGATAGAAGGGGAGTTGAACAAAAGTATGCCATAATTGATGTGAATATGGAGTCAAATCTCATGGTGTCAAAAACCCTGATGAGTTGGGGTAATTTCTTGGTCCCTGTAAAATTCCAGTTTATTCAATGCATTTTAACCTCTGATGAGTCTCACTCACTAACTTGTGTGTGTGTGGGTGGAAAAGGGGGGGGGGCAATAGGGGGTATGTTAACATGTTAACAACACCTGGATTTTGGCAAAAACAGTTAACAACAAATGCAAAGAGGCTGATAACAGTTAACACAGTGGGTTGAAAACAGTTAACAGTTTCAATTTATCTCAGATAACAGTTAACAACACCTTAAAAAAGGCCAAAACAGGTCAACATAAAAAGGTATTGCCCCATCTCTTAATCTGGTGTTTGCAGCATTACCAATTTGCTAAAGGAAATTACTAAGTTGCACAGGTGATCCATATATCTCTTTGATAACAGTTTATGTTATCATTTTATGATAGCAGCCATAGTAAAAACTGCATTTGCTTGTTGACATTTCTTCAGACAAAAGACTCTTCAACACGTTCAACATCTTTACAGCTATATTTTACAAATTTAAATTTATGCATCTCCCTTTTATCAATCTCATTTGAGTTGAGGTTCAGGTTTTTTCTTATTTTGCTATAAATATTGTTGAAGATGTAAATGGTTGAAAAGTTACCATTCACCAATGACTTATGTTATTCTAATGGATTCTTTGAATTAAGCTGTCAAACTATTCAATCTAATTATATTTTCAGGAGATCCAATTGCTGATGCATTTGCCATCTGTGCAAGGAAAAATAATTGCATACTGCTGATAGCTGATGGTGTAAACTGGGGAGAAAAGTCAAGACTTGCAGCCAGATGTGCTCTGTATGGAGCCATGAAATACCTCAACAAACATGTGTATGATAAACTTAATCAACCAAGAAATACAAGGGTAATGATTATAAAGTTAAAAGTCATGAAGTATACATTGTATGTATGTATATTATATACGCAACATGTACAGTAATTAAAGATGTCTAGATGGGATACTTTATTTCTGTATTATTTAAATTTTTAGGAGATTTTTCTTCATCTTCAAAAATAATGCTTATTCCGTAAAATTCTCACAAAATAGATTTTACCATTACATTTTTCTGTAATTAAAAGATTTTCTTATTCTGTACATCATTCAAATCTGTTTCAATATAATATTACCTAGTTCTTCTATTTTCTACAATTATTCTTTATACTTTAATTTGCACTCAATTATTCTTTATTCTTTATTCTTTATTTTTTTCCCTATTTTTCTCCTCATTTTCCTCTGTGCCTTGCATGCCTTACATTTGCACCAAATTTACATGTTCAAATTGTACTACATTACAAATTTATCATGAATATCATAGTAAATCAATTTAATCATAATGAAAACATTCATGACTGTGACATAAGCTAAATAGATTAAATGAAGAAGTAGTGGAATGACTACTAAAGATTTCTCCAATTACATGTTTATCAGGATTAATACACTGGTGAAAATTTTACACTTAAGTGAATTTCAGGCAAGTAACTTTATGCAAAAATAAAGCCACTCGTTTGTGCCATCATAATTTGTGGAAATGTAGGTTTCCTTGTTGTTGTTTTGTGTTGTTTTTTTTTTTTTTGGGGGGGGGCATTATTCTTTATTCTGGATACCCCATCAAAACCCAGATAAAATATATAGATTAATTTTAACATTATAAAATCAACCCTTAAATAATCACAACCTAGATACTGTCAAAAGACTTAAACTTATTGTAAACAATCAACACAAAGTGTACTACTATCATGACTTTCAAATGCAATACAATTTAGCTGATGACTTATATAAAAATATGAAGATTGGGTATGATTCCCAATGAGACAACTCTCCATCAGAGTCAAAATGATGTAGAAGTTGATAACCATTGGATCAGTGTATGGCCTTCAACAATGAACATAACCCTTACCACATAGTAGGCTTCTAAAGGCCCTTCAATGAAAAATATGAAACATTTCATACGAAACAACTAACAATATTTATGTACAAAACAATAAATGAGGAAACATTTATGATATCCAGAATCGAAATACAACCACTGAATAAACCTATTCATCCATATTAACATTCTTTGAGGAAATTTAATAGTTGTCAGGTAGGTAATTTATTGGCCAAAAAGTATACAGATTTCTTTTTCTGAATCCATAAGAATTTTGAAAATCCCTTCCCTTCAATTGAGTTTTGCCAAATAATTATGAAGATCCACATGCAGATCTACTGACTGAATGTCACATGATTGGTAATGTAAAACAGAGTATTTTCTATTAGTGTTTGAAAAACTCATGTTTTGGTGTTTAAACTATCTGAATATATACTTTTTTTTCTTTCCATAACAGTATTTTAAATAAAATCATATGTTTTCACTGTAGGAAGTGGTAGAAATTCTCAGGAATTCATTCGATCAAGCTCATCAAACTATTCTGTCAAAAGATGGTGGACTGACAACAATGTGTGCTTGTATGATCTGTCCCATGAAAGGTTCAAAAGAATTTTCAGTATGTTGTGTAAATGTTGGAGACAGTTATGGTTATATTCTTGGAGAAAGACGTGGGATAAGAGAAATAACGGTAGGGTCACATGACATTAGTTCTGAACGAGATATACGGGATGCTGGTGGAGCAATAGGACCAGTTCATGGTAGCGACCCAGAATTACAAAATCTCACTTGCTCTATGACGTTTGCAAGTGAAGGAGATATTGTGTTTTTAACTACTGATGGCATTTCTGACAATTTTGATCCTGTTGTCACAAAAGTAGCCATACCTAGACAAGTTAATGGTGAAAGTGCACAAGATAATTCTAATTCAGAAGTAATTATTAAACCTGAAATGGAACCAGGTGAGAGACATATATATGGTATGAAGGAAATGGAACGGGTTATTAATGAACAAGAACTAGTCACAGAAGAACAATGTACTGCACAAAGTTTGTGTAGTACTCTTGTCCAGCATGTACTTCTGCTAACTGATTCTAAACGTAAAGTTTTGGAAAATCCCTCTTTGTATAAACGTAGAAGAATGACACAAGACCAGAGACAGATACGAGATTCAGAAATAAAGAAGAAAATGGCAAAAGCACCAGGAAAACTAGATCATGCTTCAATAGTTGCTTATGAATTAGGAAGAACTTACCATGACAATTTGGAAAATATTCCCTTGACAGGAAGTCCTTTAACAACAAAATCACCAAGTTCTGTAACCAGTACACCAGATTCTAATAGCAGTCGTAGACACTCACATCATGGTCTCTCAGGTTCCAAGCCTTCTCGTCCCAGGAAATTGTTTTCAAGGTTACGAAGTCTAAGTGTCACATCACCACAATCTCCATTAAGTCCAACATCATTAGGAAAACTCTCAATTTCTCCACAAAAAATTTCTTTTAAAAGATCAAGATCAGGATCAGAACCAAATACTCCTTCAAGCCCAGGAAATGGTAGTTTTCTGTCTAAAGGTTCAAGCTCACCATCTCCTATGAGCCCTCAAAGTCCAAATAAAGAAATTCCTATTCCATTACCAGCACAGCATCCTAAAAGGACATCTGTAACATATGAATCAGCCGTTTAAAGAAATCAAAATATGATAAAACATTCAAAACTGTTACTTTTTGGTTATTATACAATAGCGTTAAGTTAAGTTTTGATTCATTATTTTATTGTTCTTATTGGTTGTTTTTTGGGGGAAACTCTACAAAGAGAAAAAGAAATTTAATATCCATCTGAGTATTCTGTTTTAATGTAAAATTTTACCTAAAGATTATAATATATGTCAGAGAGTTAAAGTTTATTTTATATATATAAAAAAAATGTGTTTAATACCTTTACATGGTAATTATAAACATACAGCCATTAATATGGAGTACAGATATGCATCTTGAAGAGAAAGAGACAATGTGCCAAAATATGAAATTTTCATGACTCATATTTCTTGGTTCAAGAGCTTTGAAAAATTTAACAAGGATTTTAAGCGTCATTACTCATAGAACATTTTACAACTGTTAAAATAGATAAGTACATGTAGGCAAGATAGAATAAGATTTTATAATAGTGGAGGTAACTCTACTGTTATTAGAAAATAGACCATATATTTTATATTTGAAGATTATTTGTTGTTCAGTTTGTCAAATTTGATTCTTATTTTAACATTGGTTCTCCTTACAAAAAGTAGATCCCCTGACATGTAAGATATACATATATTATATACATGTACTTACTCATACTTCGATCAGTACAACATATGCATCAGAATATGGTTAAATAATGGTCAAATAAATTGAAATAAATTTAAGAAAAAAATAGTTTTTTTAATGGTTTTGGAGAGGAAGGGTGACTCTAAAACTTTATACATTTCAACTTTATTTGTTATTAATTTATTTTCTGACCGCTTCAACAAATGCTTTTTGACCGCTTCAACAAATGCTTTTTAGAAAATGTATTAATGTTGAAATCATTTCAATTTAAGGAATTATTCACTGTTATATTCCTTAAATATCTTTTTTTTAATTTTCAACACAGAAAAAAATCCTTTAAGCTGCTGGATAGATTAACAATTAAAACATCAGAATTTCTATGAACTAGGATCAATTAAATGGGATAATGATTTTCACAGGATTTACAAAAAAAAATGTATTGACACATTGCACAAACATGACAAAATGTTTCAACTGAAATTTTATAATTTCTATAAATTCAACTAAAAGGTGACAATAACAAAATATGTATTCCATAAAAAAAAAAGATACATCAAATTTAAATGATACCAACAAGTTGTGACTGACTGACAGTACACTCATGACTTTCAAAATTGAACACACATAAAAAAATAAAATTGTTTACCTTCACATGAAATTCAATTTTTACTGACTTTGTACCCTGTGTCTTACCATTATTGTAAACCTCTTTCAAAATGAATTGCTTTGAATATTTATACCATATTTTAAAATTATTTTTTGGGAATGGTTGTACTTATTTTATTTGTAGACTGCTGTAAATTCTGGCATTAATTTTATTTTTTTATCTGCATGATCTTTATATGCTACATTCATTTTTGACATTTATGTACATAACTACACATGTGTAGTGACATTGTGTTAGAATTGTTTATATTTTCAATTAATTGTATATTTTAATACATGTACTTCGCTATATAAACTGCTGAAAGTCATTCATAGAAATCCATAAGTTAGAAATCCTTTATTTTAGATGTCTGATGATAGGGTAAATGCATTAAGAAAACTAAACACATGGTTTTACCTTTATTACATGTATATTTAGAGTTAAATATTATAATTCAGAATTAAATGTGTGTAGTAATTATAATATATTTATTATTAAAATAACTGATAACTGATAAAATTTGGAGATCTAATTAATGTAATTGCAAAAATTTCTTAAGGAAAATCAATACTGAAATTATGTATTTTAGTTTTTATGACTGTGAACCTGACAATGTTCCATTTTTCACATTATTATATATTGAAAACATTGCAATAATTTTCTAATTTACAGACACAATTTATTCTGCTATTTTTGTGTCTCAAAATATAATTTTGAAATATTTAGAAGGCAGAAATTTAAAATATCACAATAATTAATGAATTTCATACCTTGAATTTACCATGAGAAATGTTTAAATATTAAGATTTACGGTTTAATATCTTCAGGAAAGCAACAAAAAATAAACCTAGATTTTAAAACTGTTTGGGAAATTGCTTTTAAAGTTCCAGTAGAGAAAAAGGTGATTAAATTTTTTTATTTAGATTAATCTTTAAGAAAAAATTTAAGCAATATTTCTAAAATTAGCTATTAAGATGATGAACAGAAGTTGTTGTAATTGTTTTTATATATAAACAAAATCTGTTTTTTTTTTCCCTATTATAAAAAATAATTAAGCAATATCTGATTGTTTGAAAAGAGTTAAAATGATGTCCTGTTACCTGAATATATCAAATGTGTGTGTGTCTGAAACTGTTAGTATTTTATGAATAACTGTTAGTATTTTATGAATTCTTAAGTGCTGTGTTTTATGTTTTATGTTTTTAGTTGCAGTTTTACTTTACATTTATTTATTAATTTGTGTATGCCAACTAATTATAATTAACATGATTAAATACAAATAACTTAGTACATAATTTATTTGTATTCAATCAGTTACCACCATATAAACTTGTTTTGACTTACACACAAATGTACCTACATGTATGTATTAAGCATTTAATTTATTTTATGAATATATTGCAATGCATTTATATAATTTTTTCTGAGTATTGAAAAATTGATAGTTTTTGATTGTCAGATGAAATTTAAGTTGGGGTTATTTCCCCTTTTGTCACCATATACATATTGGCAGTCAATGTGCATCTATTCTTTCACAGTCAGCCAAATTTATCTGGTTATATTGACATTTGTTACCATGTTGGAGGTCAATGTACACAACTTTCTTCAAGCTCAACCAAATCATATTGTTATACTGACCTAAACTTTAGAAAAAGTTGTTTTTTTCAGGACAATTTTGATTTTTTTTAAAGCCTTAACTAATCAGATCTACTAGGGATCTCTCCTCAGACTTGCTTGTATTGCATCTTCCAATTCAGTTAGTCCAATAAAATTAAAAAGTAAAAACATGGTGGCTAAAGGAATTAACTAAAAACTCAAATTCCATTATGTCTAAACCTATATATTCCATTGGATTTAAATTTGATGAAAGCCTAAAGTGTTCATTCATTTTCTTAATGAAATATTGAATGGTGGATCTATATTATTGTTTTTTTTTAATTTATGCTATTTTGTGCTTTCATTATTTGCCAGATCCTGATTTTGTGTCAATTTTATCTTAAAAAGCTACACACTGCTACTTTTGACTATTCAAAAATATATATAAAATAATGTTATCCTGTACATAAATATAAGGCCAGTAACAAACAGAAGTACAATTTTGTGCAGTAGTAATCACTGTTTTAAAATGGTTAAAAAAATTAACTCTCAGTCATTTCAAAGTATAAGGTAAAATTGTGTAGATGACTTTTTCCTCAGATTTAACTTGTATGCCAAACCTAGGTATAGCTACATGTCAGGTTCTATATTTGTGTAGCCTGTGAAATTTATTTTATGAAAGCAAAACTTAGCAATCCTAGATTCTGTTGTGGGTGTCAGTAGAATCAACATTTTAATTTCAGTCTGTGGTGTAAAGATTTATTTAAACATCAATGACTTTGTCAAACATTCATGGATTTTTATGAAACTTGGACAGAAGCTTGCAGGGTCCTCAGCTTAACGAACAATATTTCAGTAATTTTACATCAATTAGCTCTGCAAAAATTTAAGTTCAAATGATTATTTTTTTACCTTCATTGATTGTTATGAAACTTGGACAGAAGTGTGTCCTCAAGACCAAGAAAAAGAAAAGTTGGATTTTTTTTGTAAATATTGTATTTTACTGATAAATGGACTCACTTTTTAATACAACATTACACTTTTACACTGACAGCAGCAATTGTAGGCGACACACAGGAGTCCGCAGGACCCGTTATGAATTTTTGTTCAGAGTTAATTAAATATCTATTTGTAAGAAGTATATTGAGATTAGTTTAATGTGTTCTTTTACTTATGAATTTTCCTGTCTGCAGAATGATATAAGCAGCCAAGTATTTACAGTAACCAATAATATACATGTTTACATGTATCTGGTTGGCTTTAAATTATTGTCACAAAATGATAATTTTTTCACAAATGAACATTTCTAACTCTTATTCTGACAAACCTTGTTCATCATTTGAAATTAAAATTATCTGTCCTTTTAATTATTTAAGATCAAGACATACTATTTAATGTGTATTTATACTTTACTACAATAATAATGAATTACAAGGATTCAAATGGGAAAGTATGATATTTTATGACGATATCTCCACTAAATTACCTTTATTTTGTAATGGACAGTTTTTTTGTTTTTGAGAAATGTGTGAAGTGGAATTTGAGTAGTTGTGAAGTATGGGTGCTCATAATTAAAAAGTGCATTGTTTAACCTTTTTTTCTTCAATTGTTAAAGAGATATTTTATGTAGAAGGCCTAATGACATATATTGATCTAGTCATTTAACCTGAATAAAATGTTAAAATTTTATTATTGCTTTCTCCATCTGCCATGCTAGTGAAAGGTATGCATGTATTTTAGGTTATTACCAGACAGTTTGCCACATGAATAATTTTTATCAATGCATGCTAAGGAAGTAATGCAATTTTGAAAAAAATGTGGTAAAGGGTAGATTTATGTGAGACCTACAAGACAGCACAACATAGAAACAACAGTGCAAACACAGAAATGTCTCGACTTCTTTACTAACACTTACTAAAGATAGTTAGTAAAGATGTTGATAGTCCTTAATATAAAGCTTTACTACAACAATCACATTAACTTGCACATGATCCAAGAAAATGAGGTCGGGTCAGATAATCCAAATGAAAAATACATGTACACCTTACAATCATTCGATACACTTAATATAGTTGACCTATTGCTCATAGTTTTGAAGAAACAGACTTAACCAAGAAAACTTAACAGTGACCAATGAATCATCAAAATAAGGTCAAGGTCAGCTGATACCTGCCAGACAGACATATACAGCTAACAATATTTCCATATCACTAAATATAGTTGACCTATTGCATAAAGTATGAGAAAAAAAGACCAAAATTCAAAACCACTGAACCATGAAACTGAGGTCAAGGTCAGATAACAACCACCATTTTGACATCTAACAATCATTCCATACACCAAATATAGTAGACCTATTACATACAGTATAGGAATCAAAGTGCTGGACAGCACCTGTGGAAAGCTTGGAAGAGTAGTTTGAATAATTTCATAATAAGGTATGGTGGGGACAAAAGAACATTAATAAAACAGTATTGCTGAAAATTGCATAAACAGCAGGGTTCTAGCAGGAATAAAAGTGTTTTTTTTCAGTATGAAGATAAAATGAGCTCAAATTAAATAATATGGATCTCTTAATTTGCACAATTTTATTTAAACTGCAGTTTATATCTTCTCCAAATAATGTTGCCTGTTTTGAAAATGTTTAAAAAAAAAAAAAAATGCAAATCAAAAATTCTTCTAGTAAATTTTGCCAATTCCTTGTAAGACATAAGTTCTAGACCAACAGCTAAGAACTTTAAAGTGTCAACAAATATAATCTAAAAATGTTGTTTTGGAGCATTTTGTTAGTTGAAACAGTTAAATACTTATAAAAACACCTATTGTTATTATATAAACATCTATCGAAATATTTTTGTTGGCATTCAAGGAATAGGTAACATATAAAATGTTGGCATTCTAGGAAGACACCGTTGTAGAGTTCCTTTTGATCAATTTATAAAGTATTTATTCAGCACAGGGCATTGAAAATGTACTTTTTCAACGTTAACAAATTAAAAAACTTATTTTATTGAAATGCACATTTTGCTTGAAAGCAAAAATATATATTCACTTCTTATAAAAATTCAAATGACTAAGATAGACATAATGATTGATGGGGAATGAATTTATAAAAAATGGTTTCTGTTATAAATAAATTTTTTAAAATTTTAAAACTGTTTCAAGCCAATTTCTGATAAAAAAAATAGTGAACTAACCTAAATTGTTAATTTATTACAGATAATTATTGGAAATTTATCAAGTAAATTATAGGTCTTACTTGAATACCTTTTATATATTTTTATTTCATGATCTGTTAATCCTTAATAAATCTTTATCTTTCAAACATAATTTACAGAATCACTTTATGTAATGTAGACCAAAAGTAATAAGCAATAAATAAATCTATCATCCTTATATATCAAAATCTAATATATACATTTGTGTATTGAATTGAGGTCAAATTTTTGTGTATTGAGATGTTTATTGGGTCTGTACAATTATGTAACACTGATGTTGATAAGTAATGTGGTCAATTTAATTGACAGTTTAGGAGGTGGGCATTGTAATTTAAGGTCCATCTTTGTTCCTGATTGTTTGGTGATAATGACAGTTGTCAATCAAACTAGTATCAATACTCAATTAACGTATCTAAATGCTATTAAAAAGCCTGCACATCAACACACCGTAATTACATACATTCTTGAATGAACTGCTCCACAAATATACCCATTTTTACACAGTTTATATGTGCATTATGTGCACATACATGAGAACTATATTTCAGTGTGAATACATGCAGTAATAGTAGCTAACCTGTCATGTTGTTAGGGAGGCCAGTGCCTAAGGAAAGATTTAGAACAAGTTCCAATCTTTCCAAAAACAGAACAAACAAAAAATTAAACTATAACCACTGATCCATGAAAAGGAGGTCACAGTCAGATGATACCTGCCAGTTGGACATGTACACCTGACAATTCTTCCATACACCAAATATACTACACCTATTGCTTATAGTATCTGAGATAGATTCAACCACCAAAAATTAACCTTGTTCACTGATTCCTGAAATGAGGTTGAGGTCAAGTGAAGTGTCTGACGGGCATGAGGACCTACACCTAGAAAGGTACCCACAATAAAATATAGCGATCTTTTTGCTCACAATAAGAGAGAAAATAAAATTACAAAAAATCTTGAAATTTTTTTCTAGTAGTCACTGAACCATGAAAATGAGGCCAAGGACAATGGACATGTGATAGATGGAAAGTTCTTAACATAAGGCATCTATAGGTTGCAGTCTTGTAATTGACTGCTCCATAGGCTTACATGCAAAACAGCTGATCTTTGAAAAAAAAAAAATAAAAAATGCTACATAGAAAATGTTTTTCATGTTCATATCATGTATGTACTAATGTGAAGTTGTGATTTAATTGAAAAAAAAGTGGGTCAAGCCACGAAGAATAAAAAGTTACGTAATCCTGAAATCAAAACAATTTATTTTCTTCTTTCTGTTTGCTGTTTTTACTAGGCCGCAGCACTTCCAGTAAACATGATATCCTTCAATTTTCCTGGATTGATATCCCCCAAAAGAGGCAAGATTTTTTTAAAGTCTATATATATGTTTCAATTCAGCATAAACCTATAATCAAACAGAAACAAGAATGTGTCCAAAGTACACGGATGCCCCACTCCCACTATCATTTTCCATGTTCAATGGACCGTGAAATTGGATAAAAAATATAATTAGGCATTAAAATTAGAAAGATAATATCATAGGGAACATTTGTACTAAGTTTCAAGTTGATTGGACTTCAACTTCATCAAAAACTACCTTGACCAAAAACTTTAACCTGAAACATGCACTTTCATTTTCTATGTTCAGTGGACCGTGAAATTGGGGTCAAAAGTTTAATTTGGCTTTAAAATTAGAAAGATCATATCATAAGGAACATGTGTACTAAGTTTCAAGTTGATTGGACTTCAGCTTCATCAAAAACTACCTTGACCAAAAACTTTAACCTGAAGCGGGACAGACGGACGAACGAACAGACAGACGGACGAACGAACGAACGGACGCACAGACCAGAAAACATAATGCCCCTCTACTATCGTAGGTGGGGCATAAAAATTGAGTTCAGAAAAAAAATCACAAAAAAATGCACTTTTTTGTTTCCCTCCATGTTTTGACATGCACCAGAAACTGGAGTTGTAATACAAGACGTACCTATATACAATTAATGAAGCATCCAGGTCTTCCACCTCCCTTCTAAAATATAAAGCTTTTAAGAAGTTAACTGTAGCCGTTGGATCACTATCCCTATGTTCAGCTTTAAGCCACAAAAGTCGCAGGCTTGACAAAAAGACAATTATTTTTGTTTAATGCTACACATACATTGTAGCACTTCAAATCAATTCTATAAAGGTTTTACATTTTTATACTGATCAGTTAATAAATGGTTGAACCATGATTATAACCTATGTTTTTGAATACCTCAGTATTATCCCAAACTAGAAATTTGTATTGATTACATATTACTTAAGGTAAAACCTCTGACAACCATTAATCATGAGATCTAGGTCACACTATAGCTCTGACCTATATATATCAAAGTACACAGTGAACCTGAGATTAAACTAGCAAATAAGTAAGCATTATCATTGAACCTTGAAATGATTCTTTTGACCTACATTTAGAACTGTTCAGTCAGTTGATAACTTTATGTATACTGGTACTGTAGTAACATTAATTGGTAAATACAATTGAGAATGGCACTATGGAATGTTTCAAAGAGACAACAACCCGACCAAAGGACAGAAAAGAGCCAAAGGTCACCAATGGATCTTCAACACAGTGAGAAAATCTGTTTCCCATCATGCAAAGTTAATCACAACTTGTTATTTGATTGATTGATTGATTGTTGGTTACTTAACGTCCAGTGGTCTTGTTACCAGAGATTGGTATATTAGGTTGATTTAATCCGCAAAACTGTGTGCTTAAAAGAGAAGCATCAACTACCCTGAGGCTTTATCCAAACTTTTGGACATGAGCGTACCTGATGAAGGTTATTCTAGAACAATATGCTGTGATTATAATATCATAAAAATATCATTTGGTTTTTTGTTTTGAACATAAATAGGTCATTCAGAACTATGAACATAAATTAATCACAGCCAGAAGAAAGTTAATCATTTAGACAATGTTTGGCAGAAAATAAAATATGCAGACACTCCTAATGAATATGAATATTAAGGGACAGACATACATGTATAAAATATATAGCAAGTATGAAGTATAGTGGAAATAAAATCTCCAAGTCAGATAGGTAAATGCGTAAGTAAAACATAATAAAAATTTGATCTATTTTTAATTATTTGATGGTTTCACTTTTGTCAACAGAGCATCTGCAAACCACTTGGGTCTAGGCTTTTTCATTTCCACAATATGTTTTCCTTCGAATGTAGGTGGTTTATCTTCACCATCGTAAACAAACATGACTTCTTTCTGATCAGGTGTATACTCCATGGCCTCACCCAATTCTTTTTTCATCTCTTTTGTTTCTTCTCTAACTCTTTCATAACAACTACCTGAAAAAAGCAACAGGATATATATTATCCTTAACATACAGGATAAAATTTATAATTGATTACTCATTTCATCTTAGCAAGAGCATGTAGGGATTTTGTCAGATAAATCCTACACCATATTGCTTCTTTTTTCATTACATTGACAGAGTTTGTCTGATATGCTGTTTGACTGTTGTGGAAAGTGGCACTATACTTGTTGTATCTCATAATTTTACTGCTATATATATGGCATACTTATATTATTGAAATACATATACATTCCACTTCAAATTTTGGTCTGTATGTTTGTTAAACAGTCCATCCAAATTATTTGCTCTATTGATCATGTTGATACAGTATTTTATGCCCAGGTCATTGAAAATTATCTTGCATTAATTTAAGGTGCTCCATAGTTTTCAAAATGTTTGTTTTCATTCTTTTGTTTCTAATCTGCATGGCAGTGGCAAGGCCATCTCTCAAAACTTCAACTTAAACAGATGCTAGGTGTCTCAAGTAAGCTTTTGCTTTGAGGTAGCAGAAGACCACACTGTAATTTTGAGATGAAAAACAGAAATAAAAGTGATGCTATTTTTTCTTTTTTAATTGTGTCATGAACAACATGAATAAATAAAACATCTACTGTCATTTGACTGTGGATTTATTAGTATTCATGGGATACCATTTTTCATGGGTTTCGTTGTTACAGGTGAACACAAAATTAAATGCACAACAAATAACAAACTTCTTATAGTCTTGTATACAGATTTTTTTCAAATCCACAAAATTAAATATCCATGAAATATGCAGGTTTTACTCAATCCAAAAATAATGATACCCACAAAAATAAATAAATCCAGAGTATTCCTCTTCTTGCGTTACCTTCACAACTTACCACAAATTGTTCTCTTTTCATGCCAATGACCACATTCAAGACACATGATTAAACTTTTCTTGATATCAATATATCTTTCCATTTGATGTTTACCAAACTGTCTTGTCATTCTACGTTCACGAGATCGTCTAAATTTAGGTACTGCATAATCTATTGGAGAAAAAATTTGATCCAAAATCGACCTTTGCTGAGTGTTGCCATTGTCTAGTCTTTCATTTGTTGGAGGTGTATCTAGAGCTAAGCCAAAATGTGCTGAAAGTAGAAATCATATAAATATACTGATATACATAATATATTAACAGAACACAAAGGATCAAAATTATTTCGAAAATAAACTGTGTGTAGAAAACTAAATAAACAGTTGCACTTTGAGTGCAAGATATGCCCTTCACTTTTTCAACAAATAACTTCAATAACCCCACAATATCATATCAGAAAGGAGTGAAGCCAGGAACCAAAATAAACGGTCCAGTAAAGGTGTTATTTTCTAACTTCAGTTATTAAAGTAAATCTAATAGGTACATTGTATGCATTGCAAAATGTATGATATTTAAAAGTATAAAACAGAAGTTGTATATTTGCTTCATATAAATAACATGTATAAATTATTAAATAAATACATTAGCTTAAAATAGGAAAAGATTTACTTTTCCATCTCATTAACGATTTTGTATGTGGCCCCACCTCTTGACCATTGAACTATTTATTGAAAAGTAAGAAATTTGTTTTTGTCCCGGCTGATAAAGCTTCTAATAATATCATCATTATTGTTTGACGTAAATATTATATTGAGGTTCTGCAAAAGGAAATCACCAATTCACCAACATTCCAACTGACTTCATTTTCAGAAAACGACATCTGCAACAAACACAAACTTTTAGCTACTTCTTTACAAGCATAACCAAATACAATGAAAATCCCAACTATGTACTGGCTTCCAAAGCTACACAAAAAACCTTACAAATATAGATTTATTTCATCTTCAAGCCATTGTTCCACAACTAAATTGTCTATTCTACTTACTAGTACACTTGGTACAATCAAAACCCTGATAATAAATTGTTCAAATAAGACCTTTGAAAATAGTGGAATTAATTTTTTTTTTGAGTGTCAAAAACTCACTGGAAGTACTTGATAAATAGCATGCATATATTGGTGATTTTAAATCTGTTCAAAGTTTTGATTTTTCTACCCTATATACCACTTTGCCTCATATTCTTATTAAGAAAAAATTCACATCCCTTATTAACTGGGCATTTAAAAAGTCAGAATGCGAGTACATACAATGTATGTTCAAACTCTTTTAGGTCATTTTTTAGTAGCAATAAACAAAAGAACTATGTCAATTGGACATGCTTTGATACTATATATGCGCTTGAATTTTTACTTGATAACATCTTTGTTCACTATGGAGAATCTGTATATTGTCAAGTTATTGGAATTCCAATGGGGACTAACTGTGCACCACTTATAGCGGACCTGTTTTTGTATTGTTATGAGTTACAATTTATTACTAAAATTAGCAAAGACCCATCGAAACAACATTTGATACAAAAATTTAACAATACTTTTAGATACAAATGTATTTGGATGATATATTGGCTCTTAATAATGACAACTTCAGTATGTATACTAAAGAAATTTATCCTGTTCAACTTACTTTAAATAAAGCTAATACTAACAATGACCACTGCCTTTCCACGATCTTGATATCTATATCATTAACGGGAAGCTTAATACAAAAATTTATGATAAAAGAGATGATTTTTCATTTCCTATCGTTAATTATCCATTTTTAGATGGTGATGTTCCTTTGTCACCATCTCATGGTGTTTATATATCTCACTTTGTAGTACGATTCGCTTGTGTTTGTAACAACGTATTAGATTTTAGCGAGAGAAATTTATGTATTACTGAAAAATTATTACACCATGGTTTTTCATTATCACAAACTAGTCAAAATATTTACTTAATTTTATCATTGGTATAAGGAAATAATTCGTAAATATAACTCAACAAGCTTATACGTTCAGGTATTTCACATCAAATCTTTCATAGTAATATTCTTTACAAAGCACAAAAATGTCAGTATTCACCTCAAAAGCTTAAAAAACCTTTAAAAAGACTTATTAAGAAGGGATATAGTTACGATACTGTTGTTAGGTCATTAAAGATTGCATATTTTGGCTTTAATATTAATTCACTTATAGGGTCTTTGCATCGGAACTAAAAACATTGATTTAAAAAACATTTGTTGGCATGACACCAGTTATGTTCTTCTCATATATTTTATGATAGTATGATACTAAACCACTAACGGAAGGGATTGTGCCTGATATTCATATGATGAAGACATAATCTTTCAATCAGTTTAATTGAGGTCTGGAGCTGGCATGTCAGTTAACTGCTAGTAGTCTGTTATTATTTATGTATAATGGTCATTTTATTTATTTTCTTTTGATTCATCTTCTGACATAGGACTCAGACTTCTCTTGAACTGAATTTTAATGTGTGTATTGTTATGCGTTTACTTTTCTACATTGGCTAGAGGTATAGGGGGAGGGGGAGGGGGAGATCTCATAAACATGTTTAACCCGCCGCAATTTTGTGCCTTTTTTAAGTCAGAAGCCTCTGACCTTTGTTAGTCTTGTATGATTTTTAATTTTAGTTTCTTGTGTATAATTCAGAGTTTAGTATGACGTCCATTATCACTGTACTTGTATACATATTTTTTAAGGGGCCAGCTGAAGGACGCCAAGGTAGGGGTTTCTTGCTACATTGAAGACCCATTGGTGGCCTTCGGCTGTTGTCTGCTCTATGGTCAGGTTGTTGTCTGCTCTATGGTCGGGTTGTTCACACTTTGACACATTCCCCATTTCTTTTCTCAATTTTACTAAATATTTCAGCTAAAATATTTGTGGGCAAAAGGTGGCACCAGTGCTAATTTTGCAGAAAACTGTCATCAAATTTGCAGAATACTGCAAATTAACAGGATTTTACGAAATTTTCCTTCATTATGACATCACAATTAGTTATTACAAAGCTAATGTCAGACGCAATTGTTAAAATATTTTTTTTTTAACTGAAACAATAGGACAGTTCACATATATTGTAATTTGTAATCAAGTTTCCACTACATTAATATTTATATAGTGAAAATATTTCAGATTTTAAGGGCCAAAATTAAGTCATGTAAGTTAGTAAACCAATTTATAAAAATACTTATTTACGGTAAATAAATATAAAACTTTCACCAAAGTTTCATGAGAACTGCTCAAAGGCTTAATACAGCAAAATATTATTTCATGGCCGAAACGACCAAGGACGAATCAAACAAGGCCGAAACGGCCTCTAGGCTCTTTCCTTGGTGAATTTTCTCACTGTCTTAATTGTTATCAAAGGAGATTGCAAAGACCAATCAGGATTTTTTTTAAATTCTTACTTTGGTTATTTATGTACGTTGCTGTTAGTTTTTGTAAATACAGCTCAAGTCTTTGAACTGAAAGATGAAGCCGTGATAGCAAGCTCATATTTATTTCTACTGGATCCGAACGACGATAAGTTAATTAAAATTGAACCAGTATTTCCTCTAAAGCCGAAAGAAGACTTCTGTTGATTGGTCAATTTTCTTAATTGGTCCAATCGACGATTTGCTTTCATTTCTGCCGGTCTCCCAACAAAATACAGCAATGTCTGAGCGATACAGTTTTTCCCTCACAACTTTTAGGTATTGTGAGAATTATTGATAAGAATATGTTTCCAAAAATGTCTGTTTAAAAGTGTATTGTTTACGTAGACGAATACAACTTCATGGGGTCTAATGTAATTCTTCAGTAAAACGAATGACAGTGATGTATTCTTGTTGACTTCAGTTCTGCATTGTCATCGTCATGAAATTTATACATCATACATTATGCTCGTATTAGGATTATGAACCCTTTTGTCGCTTTTATACTACACTTATAAGTTATGGACATTTTATATAAAATCGACAGCCTTTCCCCTTGTAGTCTTAACATTTGACAATTCAGTGCTTTATACTGATAGAGTATTATAATTTGCCATGAATGGGGTCTTGTAGACTTGTTTGGTGGAGTGTAGGGGCATGGGGTCTGATTCCGGATCCTGCTTCTCATTGCCAGAATAGCGCATGTAATTTCCTGTGTCCAGTGATATTGTTGTCTTTTTTCAAAACTACCTCTACCGTTTTTTATTGGGAAAAATGCATATTTTTATTGAAATAATCTGTTCGCCCTGGGTTTGTTCGCCCTATTTTCATTTATGATATGTATATGTTACATTAATGAAAGAAATATATATTTATATATATTAAGATTTATGTATATCTATTAACAGTTAAATACAGAATATTAATTAAATTAAATTCTTGGCTGCATTGTTACACTTTATTTTATAATTACTTTTAATTACTGTTGATTGAATTTTTATTGCTGATTAGGTATGATTTGAAATCTTTGATATCACTGATAGGTATATGAATTGCCTTTGATGAATTAATAATGAAAATAACATTTTTCTCAAATAAAATAGTCAGCTTGGATGGATAAAAACACTGATGTACAAATTGTTAGGCATGAACTTATAACCTAGTAGCAGCTAGCTGTAGACAACATAATACATCGTAAATATTCGGCGAAATTGTAGACTGACTTCAACATATTTAATTAAATACACACAACACTATACTAAAAAATAAAAATCATAAATATTCGGCGAAATTGTAGACTGACTTCAACATATTCAATTAAGTACACACAACACAACACTATAATAAAAAATAAAAATCAGGGCGAACAGGTATCAGGGCGAACGGTCTCAGGGCGAAACGGAACTAGAGCGAAATCAGGGCGGACGGACCCGGATTCACACCCCAATGAGATCCACATGAATCAGCATGAATCGTCGATATTGAATGATTCCATTGCATGCGCTAGGTAAATCACATTCCATTCACAAATCATGTTCGAACCTTTTTAATAGGTTTTGTGTTGAATAAATTTTTAAACGCGTTGAACACTATTAATATTAACAAGTTTACTGTAGGGAAAAATGAAATTTAATTTTTTTTTTTTTATGTAATGGTTTGTTTTTTATTTTCTTTACCTTCAATGCTTAAAATTCATTTGCTTTTAAAGGAGTTTTATTTATATCATAATCCAATTTGTTAGAAATCTTGATCGATTTATTTTGCACAACTACAATGTACGTGCATTTGCAAACAAATGACCCCCTTTTTTTCTCCAAAGACTATTACACGTATTTAAATCATAAAATTATTTCTCAAGCATTGACAGAAAATTGATATATCCTCTGATTTTCTCTTTTTTTTTTAAACTGTTCAAGAAGTCGGATACATACATCATTTGGAAATATTATTTATTTGTGGTCGAGTCGACAATATTCCACAGTCTTTTGTTTTTGACCTTGGTTCTCTGAACACCACATGCTTTGAAAAATGAACTACAAAAGATACTGTTTTCCAGATTCTGAACAACATGATCTACTGCACTTTTTTTTATTTGACTGATATTATTCCATAACATAAAATTGTCATCCTAATTGTTTGTCTTCACATTCCAAAAGCCAAAACCAACTAGTCAATTATCGAAGGAACGTCTCTCTTGTTATCTTTGAAAAGAAACGATGCATTCTGACTTTAAATAGACAACCAATCAGTGACCTGAATTCATGTGAACTATATTTAGCCCAAGGTTAACACTGACTTTTCATCTTTGTTAATCATTATTGGACTTTGCGACAATACGTCTCTCGGCTGCCTGTAAACTTTTGAAAAAGATATTTTTTCTTTTTTCTTTTTCATTTTTGTCAGTGAAGTAGCCGGCACTTGAAGCCGGCGTAAATGGCGGAAATCTGCCGTCTACCGGCTACTTTGGAAAGCCCTAAGGCTGAACTAAACATTATTGGAATATACAAATGATATTTTGTTTGGCAAAGTTCAAATGATTATTGATATACTAAACAAGTTAAAGGGGCATTAGCTGTCAAATTCATGTTCACCGATTTGACTCAAATTTTCATAATTGATTTATAATATATAATAAGGTCTACATGTGTATCCAAATTACAAAAATTTAAAAATTAACAATAAACACTATTAATGCATGGATCTGATAATGTTATTGTCCTAATACGAAAATTTATCAGGTAAATAAAATCATATTGCCATCGGGTTAGACAAAGCCAAACCTGATATGAATTTTATTGACCCGATAAATTCCGTACTAGAACAACTGCACACTGTGTAACGAATTGATCCCGATTTTGTTATATAGTATAACTACTTACTTTATTCAAATTCAATTTTAGGACAATTTAAACCAAATATACTTTTAATATTTAATATAAAACTGAAAAAAAAAGAAATAATAGGACTTTATAGCAACTCAAAAAACCTTTTTTTGTTATTAGGTCAATATTGTGAGGGAGATAATTCCAATTGACGTAATAAAAAGTTGTACTGAAATTTATTAGGACAATATCAGCCAATCAAATGGCATGAAATTACTCTAAATCAGGAGTGATTGAGTGGCTTTAAATTGATTATTGATATATATAACCTTGGTTCAGTGTGTTATGTAATATTTTCAAAGATTTTCTTCAAACATTATTTATATTTTTTGTAATACATATTTATTTACAGTCCCTCAGGGAAACTGGTACAGATAGAATATGCATTGGCAGCTGTTGCAGCTGGAGCACCATCTGTAGGTATTAAAGGTAAGTGTCATATTTTTCATACAAAAGTGATTATTTATCTTGAAAATAAATTCATTGGAAGGGAATTGTTTTTCTTTATTATTTTCTGGTATTACAATGTAGCTCTATTTATAAATCAAGGGTTTAATTCCTTTTCATTACTTTCCATGAACAGTGATTGTAATGATCACAATGCTTACTTTCAAAGCTTTCATACAAAATAATTTGAAGAAAAATACTTATGTGAGGTAGTCATCACTGTTCATTCAGAAGTCAAGTGACACCCATGTGTGTCAAAGTATTATTTACATCACAGATGTTTATATGATATACTCACTAAATGTATAAATATGTAAAAATAATTTATGAATTTTATTTTAGCAACAAATGGAGTGGTGTTAGCTACCGAGAAGAAGCAGAAATCCATATTATATGATGAAAACAGTATACACAAAATAGAAATGATAACTAGAAATGTAGGCATGGTATACAGTGGGATGGGACCTGATTTCAGGTTTGTAGAAGACATGCATCCTTATTCCATACACATTATAAAGTATGAAATATAAACCAGAAATTTTTCCATTATTTCCTAGACTGGAGGCAGTTATATTAATAAGGGGATGGAATAGGGTTCATTCTGTTGCTGTATAAGTCATTATTAATGGTCTTAGATAGGAAAGAGAGAATCAGTTCCTCTAATGTAGATACTCTAGAATTCATAAAATGAGAAAAAAAAACAGACTGAAAAATAATGATTAGAATAAAGATATTCTGACTTTTGAGTCCAACTGTTTTTTTTTAAACCAGTTAAAGCAAAGCGACTGTTGTCATGATAGTAATTAATCTGATGAATCTTTACAGATTTTTAATGGTCAATTCAACAAACATTTCAATGTGTATTTTGTATTTTCAGGGTCTTATTAAAAGCAGCTAGGAAGTTGGCTCAGCAGTATCAGTTGGCTTATCAAGAACAAATACCCACAGCACAGATTGTACATAAAATAGCTAATGTCATGCAGGAATATACACAATCAGGGTATTCAAAGATATACATATATTTAAGTTATGATCTGAAACTTAAATGTATCTACTTTTCTGTTTTGGAAGGGAGATTCAAGATTGCATTATTAATGCACTCAAAACCATTATGTGACTGGCTTGATAGTTATCAATTTTCCAGATCTTATCACTGCAAAACATAGTGCATAGAGCGCAACACTTGATACATCCTCAGCATGAACATTTATGAAATTTATCAATGAAATATATATTCAGTCTGACAATTAGGTGTATGTGTAAGACCATACTTCTAAAATATCAACAGGATGAATTGTCTTATATGTTCAGATTTATAATATTTAGAATTTGAGTTATCTTCCTTTGTCCATACTTGTAGTTTTCATAGGTTTGCCTTCCATATTGCTTGGTTATTACATCAAAATGAATGCAATATTTACCCGTCAGTGTTTATAACAACTTTGATTATGCTTGTCATTTGCTTTTTCATTAGTGAATTGAAACTATTTTAGTACACATAAATGGATTAAAATTTTAAATTACTTATGTTTTAAAACAAGTTAAATATACATGTTTTTCAATTTATCAAAATTAGATTTATTTTTTATAATCTGCTTAACTAAAATATGTAGTTTAATGTGATATGGACTGCTGAACATTGTCATTTTGTTTTGATAAAAATAGTTGGAAAGTTGATTCTCAATATTTAGTGCATTCTACATACATGATATGCAGTTTAAATGTGATAGGAACTGCTGAAAATTCTAATATCATTTTGATAAATTAGTTATTTGATTCTCATTTTTTAGTGCATTCTACACAATTTCTAACTTTACAACTGTGATGAGAAATTGTAATACCTTGTCATGCATGTGATAGGGATATTATTTTTTGAACAGCATTATTTTATCAAAATCTCAAGGTAGAATTTTTAACTTCAATCGAATTCTTAAAATGAAGTTAAATTATGAAATAATATAAAAGTAAAACATAAATTCCATGGTGAATACAGTATTTATTTGCTAAACAAAATGTTTATTCTGACTTGACATTGTACTGTTTGGAAAAATTACTCTCAAGATTGGTGATTAAATCTTAGTTATGACATTTATGGCAATAATATGCATTTGGTTTATTCTATATTCAAAGCTCTCTCCATCATTCTAAAAAAAAATACAATTATGAAAGAGCTAAAAATAATACAACATTTCTTTGTATACTTTATACTGAAATCATTCATACATATATATTTTCAGTGGAGTGCGACCATTTGGTGTTTCACTTTTACTTGCTGGTTGGGATGAAGATGAGGAAAGACCATACCTTTATCAGTGTGATCCATCAGTAAGTCACCCACAGCTTTTCTAATAGGTTCTCTTTTATTGTACTTCAGACAATCAACAATCAAGCAACGTTTATTAGAAGAAATATTGTTTTAATAATATGTATAAATAATATTAATGTAGTATGATTGCCAATAAAACAACTATCAACCAGGGAACAAATGATGTCGATGTAAGAGACTTCAGATATGTATGTCTATTTATATGTTAATCATTAGTAATAAGATTTTTCTATGGTCCATTCAAATTATAAGAAAGTAAAAAAAATCTGCTTTAATCAGTTGCCATAACAAATTCATCAGTTCATCAGACGCCTTGCATGTTGTAAAATTTTGGCAAAAAATAAGATTTGGATATTTAAACCCGAGTTAATGCAAAAACTTTGAATCAATTGTAAATGATCATTTGAATGCAATCAAATACTAAAAGACTTAAGATAAAAAGCCTTCATACTAATCTGGACCATTTGATGGAGCCTTCATACTAATCTGGACCATTTGATGGAGCCTTCATACTAATCTGGACCATTTGATGGATATATATAGTTATAAAAATAATACGTGAATTAGATTTTAAAATGAAACCATTCAGTAGTATGAACTAACTGTTTGTTAAAGTGATGGAAAAGTAAATGAAGGACTACATGGCAAAGACTTTTCTTAGAAGTAATGGAGTTGGTGAAACATTAAAATTTTGAGATTTGTTATGTTTTCATAGGTCTCTCATTTTTCTTAGTATTCCAAATGCAAGATACTCAAATGGAAATGGGTGCCATATGTCTTTCTTTTCAAAAACCTTATATATTCAATATAAATAATTTACCAAATCAATTGATTTCATAAATACAACAGTTTTTCAAAAATGTATATGGCAATACATATTGCAATTAAACAACATTTATGTGTATTCATTATTATATTATTTCAGGGAGCTTATTTTGCCTGGAAAGCAACTGCAATGGGAAAGAATTTTGTAAATGGGAAAACTTTCTTAGAGAAAAGGTAACCTACTGTTTCATAAGTTTGACAATCAAGGTCTTTTGGACATGGGCTATACCTTGATTGTTTCAGTGTTGGATTCTGCTACATGTTGCTAATTTACCATAAAAAAATCTTCACTTTTAGAGTTGAGTAGTAGGAATGCAGTAAAATATTTTTTATGGCCCCTCAACAAAGTTGTCGGTGCCATATAGTTTTACCCTTGTCTGAAATTCCGTTTTTTCCAAAATTCAGAAATTCCATCATTCCGCAACAAACCATTATACGGAGATTTTTTCTAAATGCCTTCAGACATTTGGCTGATTTTTGGTTTGTGAGTTCACCATGATGAGTTACAGATCAAGTTTCGTTCCGCTCCGCTAATTTTTGTTGAAATTACAGGCTTTGGACTTTGATAAATTGTTGTAAATTACAGTTATACAGAGTTTTTTTCTAAACGCCTTCAGATATTAGGCTGATTTTTTGTTTGTGAGTTAACCATGATGAGATACAGGTCAAGTTTAAGTTTTGATCTGCTTTGCTAATTTTTGTTGAAATTACGGGCTTTTGACTTTGATAAATTGTTGAAAATAAGTTATACAGAGTTTTTTTCTAAATGCCTTCAGATATTGGGCTGATTTTTGGTTTGTGAGTTAACCATGATGAGTTACAGATCGAGTTTAAGTTTTGTTCCTCTCCATTAATTTTTGCCAAAATTAAGGGTTTACATCTTTGAAAATTGTTGAAAATCACAATTATACAGACTTTTTTTCTAAACGCTTTCAGATATTGGGCTGATTTTTGGTATGTAAGGTAACCATGATGAGATACAGGTCAAGTTTAAGTTTTGTTCTGCTTTGCTAATTTTTGTTAAAATTACGGCTTTGGACTTTGATAAATTGTTGAAAATAACAGTTATACAGACTTTTTTTCTAAACACTTTCAGATATTGGGCTGATTTTTGGTATGTGAGTTACTCATGATGAGTTACAGATCAAGTTTAAGTTTTGTTCCTCTCCATTAATTTTTGCCAAAATTAAGGGTTTTCATCTTTGAAAATTGTTTAAAATCACAATTATACAGACTTTTTTTCTAAACGCTTTCAGATATTGGGCTGATTTTTGGTATGTAAGTTACTCATGATGAGTTACAGATCAAGTTTAAGTTTTGTTCCTCTCCGTTAATTTTTGCCAAAAATAAGAGTTTACAACTTTGAAAATTGTTGAAAATCACAGTTATACAGACTTGACACATCTAGTTTCCTTATTATTTGTCATTTCTTTATTGTTTCTAAATATGTACTTAAAGTTATATAGTGAGCATTAGCTATCCTTGATAAATACACAATGACATATTTCTAATGCAGAGAGTTGGTTGTAGCAGAAATGAAACAGAAATTGGTTTATCAATATGTTGGTGTTCATACAAAGCAAGTTGCCCTTGAAAAGCAATTGTAGCACTTGAATGTGAATAGTAAAATGAAAAATTGTGATGGCAAGAAATGTTGATATTTTTCAAAGTACAATTCTATGTTGCCATCTTCTTTAACCATTTGAATGCAACCTTTTTTTTAGTTCATACTATAAGACTTTCAATTTGATGGAGATATACCTGTTCCAGGCAGCATACTGTAAAGGAAGACTGTAAAAGGGGGAATTTTAACTATGGTATTGTTGTTTTTTTGACAATTAATAAAGAAAGCCCATTGCTTAAATTTTATTGTATAAAATTTCCAAAATAAACCTAACTGATAGGTTTGGCACAAGAAATTATGAAAAATTATTGCCATGAACAGGTTTGGCCCATGATAATGTACTTTTTAATAAAAAATTTCTTACTAAGTATAACCTTTCTTGAATTTACAGATACAGTGATAATTTAGAACTTGAAGATGCAATCCACACAGCTATTTTGACCTTGAAGGAAAGTTTTGAAGGACAAATGACTGAGGATAATATTGAAATAGGAATCTGTAATAAAGATGGATTTCGACGTTTGAACCCACCAGAGGTCAAAGACTATTTAGCATCAGTTCAATAACAACATTGTTCATCTCATTATTGTTTAATAGATAAAATAAAAGTGCTACATTTATTTTGTATTTTCTTGTATACAGGTGTTCATTGAAAATTGAATGCTCACAGTACCAACCCTTTGAAATCATTATTAATATATTCAATTTCACAGAAGCTGTTTGAGCTCATAGGGTTCAAATGCTTCACAGATATGATCTGTAGGAAAGAAGTATTTTAGAACTTTTATAAATGTGACAATTATTGTCATCAAAATTTGTATGATTAAATTATCTAAGGACTCTAAAAAATCTGATTAGCAACAGCAAACAGGACATGATGGTAAAAATCTAAGAAAAGTCAAATCCTAATCTTTGATTGTAAATAATTCAGAATTATAAAAAAGATGATGTTTGTAAGTTTTGTTCTTCTGTCTATAGGATATTATAAATCTATAATTATATAATAATACATAGAATATAAAAGAAAATGTTATAATATTATCTGGGTATGCACAAAAAAGAGATTGGGTTGCTCTTAAACTTGATATTGTTTGATAGTCAAGTTCAAATAATTGTAAACACTGTCACTTAACTTAAAGTTTTGGTATACTGTTGCCTATCTATATGTTGTAGCACACTTGAGTTATTTCACTATTCCTTATCAAACTATAAGCTGTCTCATGTTCATGAAAAATGGTAATTCTGCTTTTCAGCTCACCTTGCCCTTTTGGCTTTCCATCTCACTTGGCATCCAGTATCATCAATTGAGTTTTGCAAAAATTAAAAAGAACATGGGGATATTTTTTTTTTGTCCAATCTTGAAAACTGCTAAAAAGATAGAGAACATCTTAAAAAATAGGCATGTTAAGAAGTTGAGATCTACCAACTGTTCATTTTCATAAAAATTGTCCAATGACTTATGGAAGTTTGGATGTTTCACCTTGGGGTGAAAATGCTCCATAATAATATTTAGGTCACCCCACAGTCAAAAGTTCAGGTAGCAGAAGCAATTAAATGACTAACAGATGGGCAGTTTTTGCTCTCTTGTTAGATATACATTGACAGCAGACATCATTTTTTGCATGTACTTGATGTAAAAATGTTTTATTTCTAGTACAAATCCCTAAAGATCCCAATCTGTCTAATGCTCTTCCTCCATTTAACACTTGGACATTTCTTCACACCATCTTACTTTTGATATACTTGGGCATGTTTTTATACAACCGCAAAAATTGAAAAAAATTTGGTCGTATATTGGTATCACGTCGTCCTCATCGTCTTTCCGAAGACAGATGATTTATGGATAAAAGCTTTAGTATAAGTCAATAGGAATCAATAAAATTTTAACACAAGGTTTATAACCACTAAAGGAAGGTTGGGATTGATTTTGGGGGTTATGGTTCTAACAGTTTAGTAATTATGGGCAAAAAAAGGGGGAAAGCAAGGGTTTCTTGGTTAATGGACTATTAAGATAATTTTAAAGCAGTGTAAGGGAGGTAATCCAAAAGTAATCCAAACATAATATGTTGGATTACCTCCCTTAAACTGCTTTAAAATGATGTATAGAGAAATATTGTATTTTCTTGAGGTGGTTAGCTGTCAATTTACTTTTAAAAAGTAACTATTAAATTTATGCTGATGTATTAATTTTCATGTATAAGACTTTTAAATTAAAAGATGTATTTGAATGGGTAATTATGGTTGCATCTCCAATGGAAATTTAAATTGAAATAATGACCATAACTTGAAGGAAAGAAAAAATTTGTGGAACAAGGGTGGGGGATGTGAAAAAAATTTGGAGGGGTATTGGGGGGTAAAAAGAAATTGGGGAGGGGGATACCATTTATTTTTTGGGGGTTGGGGTAAATATGCAACAGCATAGTGTATTGCATAAAATTTTAAAGGTTGGATCTCTGTGCAGTCGTGTGTAGCTGCACTTGGTGGAGCAATTTATTATTTTTTATTTTAGGAACAAATAACCAAGACCTGCTTCTGCAAAATCAATAGGGCCTCGTTTCTTTCGAAATGGGAATTATCAAGATAAGTTTGGATAACCTGTGATCAAAAAGTGATCTGAAATCAAATTTTGTCTAAATTTCAGTTTATCAGTTGTCGATTATTTATCCAGTGACCTAAAAATCAATTGTATTTTCATCTTATTTGCCCATTATTTATCATGTTTATTAAAGCTTGATACACATTAGGACAAACATTCAAAGCATAACATCAGGAAACTAAATTTGGCAATTATTTTTGTGACCTTGACATTTGACCTAATAACCTTAACTTCAATATGGGTATATGGGATCGTTTAGTGAAAGTTGGACAAACAGTGCAAGACAACATATGGAACCCAAATTTATTATGTCTTAACTTCAGTCTAGTAAAAGTAGCAGTGACCTTGAAAGTTGCAGTTGATTATAGAGATCTTGATAAAACCAATTATAGTTGTATAAACATTATTGTTGAAGCAAATTATAATTTGAAACACGAATATGCCAAATAAACCCGATATGGTAGACATGGTAAGCAATTGCTGCCTACACAGAGAACACTAATATATGTATTCGTTCAACCTTTTTTCTAACACTTTGATGAACGAAGAAATACTACCCACCTAGTACGTTAGGACTAATGAACATCGCACTAACTGTTTTCTTCCAATTATAACAAAGAAACTTGTACAAGGCACCGTAAAAGAAATGTAAATGAACTCTAATAGTTAAAGACATATATATAATAACATAATTGACAAGCCTCCAGAACTAACCGATCGAATGATTGAAATATGCTTGTCATATGTAAAACGCACATAACTTAACATATTAACAACAATAAACAAAAACATATATACATGTCTTCTATCATTGGCTACATGTAACTTGCTAAGCTCCATATTATGACAAAGTTATACACCTTGTGTTTTTTAGACCAATCAAAAGTATTGTTTGATTTGGTGAAATAGTAAATTGTATTTTACAACATTGTAGAGAAAACAACTTTAATAAATTGTTCAGTGATGTCTTCATAACCTACCGGGAAATGTCAAGATTACATGTTATTATAAATACAGGTCTCCGTAAGTGTCACCACAGTAGAAAACACGTAGATTAATTATGCTATGATTAATTAACATTTTAAAATAAGCGCGATATTTATATAAATACTTGTTCACAGAAATAAATAAAAGGCTGCCTTTTGACCAGTTTGCGTCGTCAGTTCTTGTAAAATAGTTGTTCAAAATAGATTTGTTCACTTTATTAGAGAAAGTGCAATAACCATACAAATCTTTGAAACTTATTTTTTCGATGTTACTAGAAACGGTTCCTTATAACAACTGTTGAACAGTAAACGTTTCAATGGACCATGGTTTGGGGTACTGGTATGTTGATGTAGGATTTGGTAAGTATGGTTTGAATCTTTAAACGAGATATTTTGAAGAAAATGAATACAATAAGCCGTGAAAAAAAACAGAAAGGATCTTAAAAAAATGTATAACTTTATATAAAAATATTAAAACCGCTCAAACGACTCGCACCGTTGTATCTGAAATGGCACATACAGTCACGTGGGGAAAAATAATGATGCTGAAAAAGATTTTCCAATGAGACAACTATCCACTAAAGTTCAAATGACATGGATGTTAGCAATTCTGTATTGGTAAAAAATATCTGTCTCATTACAAATACTCCGTAATTTCAAAAAGAAGAAGAAGAATAGGAAGATTTTATTTCAAATTATGGACCCCAAAGCGCAAAAACATTACAACATCAATAATTTTCATAATACAATACCAGTGGCGTAGCCAGGGTTAAAATGATGTGGATGCCTTCGCTGAGCGGAGCGAGGCGAAATTTTTTTTTTTTGACTATTTTATGCAGAAAATTGTATTTTTTCAGACATTGTTCCTGTAAGCACATGTACTCCCCTAGAATCCGTCATTGGTTAGATGTTTGTTTAATTTCAAAATACCCACCAATTCATAAAATTATATTTCAAACAATATATTAATGCTTTTCTCGAAATTCTCGAATTGAATGCAATTCATAGTTTATTTATTTGATGTAAAAGTTTCCTACCAATCTTATATTTGACATCTCATAAACGGCCCCATCACAGCGGCACTTCTGTATAAAGGAACTGAAGTGATCCCCTTTCCTAGCATTTCTCAAAAAACGGCACCATCACAGCGGCACTTCGGAATATAGGAACTGAAGTGATCCCATTAACGCGGGACATCATCGAAATACCTGGTGTCCGTCCATCCGGTCTTGTTTGCACTCTCATGTGTACAATTCTTGCCATGCAGATTGTTATATCATCAGCAATGACAATTTCGAAACAAGTCCTAAGCTTTGACATTTTGAAATATAAATTATAACTGAAATCCCATTGTATTTTCTCTGAAGCTTTTATTTCTCCATTAAACTTAAAAGGAAAAGGAAAAACATTATTTTTTATTAGTTATTGCCCTTGTTCCTTGGTTACATAAAATATGTGCAATGCAGGAGACATAGGAACTTTGTTCTTTTATTGAAAATAAAATTAATATGTGGATCTAGATAGAAACTGGAATTTACTGATAAGCCTAGGAATGATCACACTCTATTACAGATTAGTTTTTTTTCACGTCGTCTTTCATGTCAAAGGAAACGATATCAGGATATGGTGGTTTAGTTGTCAGTTATGTTGTTAGTCAGTTGTGGAAGCCATCGCTCCGCTAGGCTCAATTTCAGATGAAACATGTCCGAGGATCTGTGCATCATCCTCTGCACTTGCCGTAGCCGACGACATAGTCTTTTTACGAAAAAAAAAATTGAGAACACTTTTCTGCGATTTATCCATCTTGTTTTATTACATGAACTAAATTATCCTTAATAAAAGATCACGGATACTTCATCGGAAATAATTTAATATAAAGAGTGACAGCCTACCTTCTATATAAGCGAAATGTGACATGTTAAAAATGCCTTGCTTATCATGTTTGTGATTTGAATTGTTTGTGTATCTCTTTTATTTTATACCATGTAATGCATAACCTCAAAAGTACAATAACAATCGTCATTCATCAGGGGCGGATTTAGGCGCGGGCATGCGCCCCCCTAAAATTTGCAAAGCATGGGTTGTCTTCAATTTTTATACGACCGCAAAAATTTTAATTTTTCGTCGTATATTGCTATCACGTTGGCGTCGTCGTCGTCTTGCGTCGTCGTCGTCGTCCGAATACTTTTAGTTTTCGCACTCTAACTTTAGTAAAAGTGAATAGAAATCTATGAAATTTTAACACAAGGTTTATGACCATAAAAGGAAGGTTGGGATTGATTTTGGGAGTTTTGGTCCCAACATTTTAGGAACTAGGGGCCAAAAAGGGCCCAAATAAGCATTTTCTTGGTTTTCGCACTATAACTTTAGTTTAGATAAATAGAAATCTATGAAATTTTGACACAAGGTTTATGACCACAAAAGAAAAGTTGGGATTGATTTTGGGTGTTTTGGTTCCAACAGTTTAGGAATTAGGGGCCAAAAAAGGGCCCAAATAAGCATTATTTTTGGTTTTCGCACAATAACTTTAGTATAAGTGAAAAGAAATCAATGAAAATAAAACACAAGGTTTATGACCACAAAGGAAGGTTGGGATTGATTTTGGGAGTTGAGATCCCAACAGTTTAGGAACTAGGGGCCAAAAAGGGGTCCAAATAAGCGTTATTCTTGGTTTTCGCATCATAACTTTAGTATAAGTAAATAGAAATCTATGAAATTTTAAACACAAGGTTTGTGACCATAAAAGGAAGGTTGGGTTTGATTTTGGGAGTTTTGGTCCCAACAGATTAGGAATAAGGGGCCCAAAGGGTCCAAAATTGAACTTTGTTTGATTTCATCAAAAATTGAATAATTGGGGTTCTTTGATATGCCGAATTTAACTGTGTATGTAGATTCTTAGTTTTGGGTCCCGTTTTCAAATTGGTCTACATTAAGGTCCAAAGGGTCCAAAATTAAACTTAGTTTGATTTTAACAAAAATTGAATCCTTGGGGTTCTTTGATATGCTGAATCTAAAAATGTACTTAGATTTTTGATTATTGGCCCAGTTTTCAAGTTGGTTCAAATCAGGATCCAAAATTATTATATTAAGTATTGTGCAATAGCAAGAAATTTTCAATTGCACAGTATTCAGCAATAGCAAGAAATCTTCAATTGCACAGTATTGTGCAATAACAAGAAATTTTCAATTGCACAGTATTTCGCAATAGCAAGAAATCTTCAATTTCACAGTATTGTGCAATAGCAAATATTTTCAATTGCACAGTATTGCGCAATAGCAAGAAATATCTAATTGCACAATATTGTGCAATAGCAAGAAATTTTCAATTGGAGTTATCTTTCTTTGTCCAGAATAGTAGTTGAATCAACTTAAATTATTGTTTTATACAATATACAATGTATATTCACTTTTACTACCAACTGATAAATTAAAACAATCTTTACCATTCAGTGATAACAAGCACTTTATTTTACATTTTAATATTTTATGATGTATGTAAATGAGTAGTTATTGTTGCAAACTCCATTAGAAATTTGAATTGAAATCAGTTTTAGAAAAAGGGAAAGGGGGATGTGAAAAAAAAAAATGGGGGGGGGGGTTAAATTTTTCTCATTTCAGATTTCATAAATAAAAAGAAAATTTCTTCAAACATGTTTTTGAGAGGATTAATATTCAACAGCATAGTGAATTGCTCAAAGGCAAAAACAATATTTTAAGTTCATTAGACCACATTCATTCTGTGTCAGAAACCTATGCTGTGTCAACTATTTCATCACAATCCAAATTTAGAGCTGAATCCAGCTTGAATGTTGTGTCCATACTTGCCCCAACCATTCAGGGTTCAACCTCTGCGGTCGTATAAAGCTGCGCCCTGCGGAGCATCTGGTTTAAGTATCAGAAGAGACCATTCCATCTTTTTTTAACATTCAAAGTATAGAAAACAGTCAGTTTAACAGAATCAACGTGATTACTTATCAACTGACCTATGATTTATTAAAGTTCTATAAATTATTTCAAAGGAAGGTGTCAAACGCGGATCGAGCTGCGTTTGAAGACAACTTTAATAGGTTTTTAGCAGTTAAAGTAAAAACATATGCTACCTTGTATTTGCGATTTTTAAAATCAATTTCTTTGTTAAATGAAGTTCCAATAAAAATAAAATTGAAAATGGAAATGGGGAATGTGTCAAAGAGACAACAACCCGCCCAAATAAAAAAAACAACAGCAGAGGGTCACCAACAGGTCTTCAATGTAGCGAGAAATTCCCGCACCCGGAGGCGTCCTTCAGCTGGCCCCTAAACAAATATATACTAGTCCAGTGATAATGAACGCCATACTAATTTCCAAATTGTACACAAGAAACTAAAATTAAAATAATACAAGACTAACAAAGGCCAAAGGCTCCTGACTTGGGACAGGCGCAAAAATGCGGCGGGGTTAAACATGTTTGTGAGATCTCAACCCTCCCCCTATACCTCTAACCAATGTAGTAAAGTAAACGCATAACAATACGCACATTAAAATTCAGTTCAAGAAAAATCCGAGTCTGATGTCAGAAGATGTAACCAATACATTCCTTACTCACTTTCACAATTCCATTATGGCACGGTCAGGAAAACAGTCGGCAGGTGGGATTCTTTCATAATATTCGTAATGAAAGATAGAAATACTGTCTCAAGCGAAAGGTTAGTTTATTAATTTGTATCCCTGTGTCTATATTTATTTCTCACTTGCAACCTAAAATTTAGCCGAATTATTACCGTATCACATACTTGGGATCCAAAGAAAATAAACACTTCGTAAATGCATCTCATTCTGATTTTAGTTGTTTGTGGAGAATACAGTAAAGTCTGGCACGACCTCCGAAAATCAAAAGTAAAAAAAAAACAGATATTATGAAAGGACAATTCAAAATCGCTGGTAATAGTAGAAATTTTCGTTTGCAAAATATAATACTAGTAAATATTGGTCAGGTGAGCAATTGTGATCTGTCTCGTCTCACTTTGCGTCCATCGGTCCGCCCGTCTATATCTGTCAACTCTTCACATTTCCATCGTCTTAACCAAGTTTGCAGGGCTGGTGTTATGGGGTGTTAAAGTAATTCTTAATTAAGGCAGTTAAATTTCACATTATTGAAACCATGTACAAATGGCTTAACTATAGACACATCAAGACCATGTGCAAAATAATATATGTTTGTGGTGTTCCTGTATTTCTTTATGTCACAACTACCAGCACCATGTCTTTCAAGGTCTAGTTTTAAAAGATATTACCTGATATTGCTATATAGATAATTTTACAACAAGTGCTGGTGTCTTAATTGTAGATTGGTTTGCACAGAAACACAGAATCAAAATAAAATGTTCGCATGATCTTCAGCTTCTGTTTGTGGGGCTGCAGCTTTATAACTGTAGCTTTATAAACTCACTCATATATGCAATATGAATCCCTTAGTGCGTAAGTTAGGAGATTGTTGTAGATTTGTAGGAGACCTTACCATCATAACTTGGTGGTTCTCCGCGGAACAGGGACATATTGTTTTACCTCTGTCCGTCCATCCGTCAGTCAGTCGCTTGTTATTTGGTCCGGATGATCCACTAGAAAGCATACAAATCTATTACAAGTACGTCATTATTGCATGTTCCCCCTGAAGTTAATATATATGAATGCAACACCAGTTTTCCAAGCAACCATTGACATAACATTCGCTAGATTTTTTTATATGGAGGGTCAGCTTGTGTACTCCAGATTGAGACCTGTCTCTATAAGCTTATTATCTTCAGTCCCGTTTTCTGGGAACTATATGGGGGTAGTCTCAATGAATATAAGCTCACATATTTCTTGTAAATTTATACGATGATTATAGTTTGTTGTCAGGTGCGGGATTGAGGCAGTTTCAGCTTGAAACTTTAATTTCTCGCTAATTTTACCACACTATACTTCGATTTCTAAATTTCACCAATTTTGAAGAATATTTCAATAATTCTACTTTAAAAAATTGCGCCCCCTAACCAGAAATCCTGGATCCGCCCCTGTTCATGGGCAATAACACACATTGGAGACGCCAGACGAATTCTTTTATATTTATTTAATTATAGATTTTGTCTTGGCGCTCGTTTTTGCTTATTTGAGTTAATTTTCCATCTGTTGTAAGATGTTTTTAGATATAAGGCAAAAAACGCAAAAAATTGGTAAAAATCATCATCAAAGGGCAATTACTCCAATTATGAGTTGGTTGACGGTTTCGACAATTTGTAATTTGTATAACTTATCTTTCTGAACATTTTTGCAATTTAATGTTTCTCTGTATCTTTTAAAGTTTTCAAGATAAAAAGGCAAAAATAAAAACAAAAGAGTAAAATTTGTCATTTAGGGCCATGTGATGAAAAAAATCACACATGTGACAAGGTGAGCTAAAAAAAAAAGAGAGAAAAATAAAAAAAAATATAACGGGGGTGTTCTCAATTTGTCCTAAAGTGTAAGCAGTTACTTGGGGTGGGGGGTTGAACGGCTGCAAGATTTGCTTATCCGACATTGATTTTTACATATATCCACATAGGTAAATCAATTTTTCTCAAATTAAGTTAAGAGGGGGTGTGGAAAGGGGGGGGGTCAGTGAAAAAACTATGTGAATTAAGTTTTTTATCCTTCATTGAACTTTTGATGTCGTCCCTTATTTATCACAATTGAAAATAAAGTTATTTCTGATCACATGATGCGAAGCGGTCTAAGTATAGTTTTTACTGTAATCACTAGCCATGACAGTCAACACTGAGGTTGTGAGTTCGAACCCCGCTGTTGCGGGTGCCCTCGACTCCAATCTTAATTGCCAAGGCTTCTGAGGTTTCCTATCAAAGGTTGGTGGTTTTCTCCGGGTAGTCCGGCTTTCTCCATCAATAAAACCTGGCCGCCACGAAATTGTCTGAAAAGTAGCGTTAAAACACAAAAAATCAAAAATCAAATCGTTTCCATTGTACCATCGAATTTTCATGGTAAAAATGCCTTTCTAGTTTCAGAGGTTAAAACAAAAGCATAATATTTTACTAAATTCAGCATCAGCAAGCCGGGAACGATTATTTGGCTATTTTCAGAAAATCACCAGTTGCGTAGCTAGGTCATTATTAGTCACATTTGATATTGGCACAATAATAATCGTACGAGTTCGTCGACCGGAGTTACAGATTTAACACGTTGTAGATTTTCCGCTTCTATTGACCAGAACAAGGAAAACGTTTTAGGAAATGTAGAAAAGTAAAATAGTTTAACAACTGTTGTAATTTTATGAAGGATGTTTGTAACTATTTGTAATGTTTGTGTAAACAAGAAAACAATTAAGGATATACATGTATATTTTTTATGAATGAACTGTGTCTTTCAGCGACCTATACTAAAGAGACTTTTACCCATATTTGGAATTTATTTCCGTTTCATCATTTTATGAGCGCCCACGTTTTTGAAATACTTCCGACAAATTCTTCCATCTTTTATTCTTGACTTTTGTACTAGAAAAGACTTTTTAGTTGAAATACACGTATTTCATTTTTCTAATTTTCATTGTAACAGCTTCAAATCAATGTCGAATAATCATCTAAAGTAACATGGAGGTTGCGAGCAAACATATTCAGTGAAATCGTTCGACTCATTAATTCCAAACATGTTTAAACTGAATTTTCTGCGTATACCTGGCATACAAAACTAAATATAGACATATAACGTAATGAAAACTTTAAATTCGTATTGATAAATATATATCGGATATAACTTGGATTTCCACTGAGGTAACCATATTTAACTAAACCGGAAGACTTTTACAATAGTTCCGTTTTTCATCTGGAAGTTGGTTACTGTGAACTTTTCTATTTCAAGATCTTATTAAAATGGCTGATGAACCAATTTCAGATGATGAAAGAATAATTCAGAACTTGATAGCGTATTGTGAAGACGTTCCGCTCAAAATATTGAGAGCGACATCGACAAAGCAATTGTCACAACGTCTTGATGTAGAAGGGTTTGTTTTAGGAGAATATAGTAATGACTGGTATGGACTTGCAGAAAGAACGGGATACATGACAAAGGAAATGAGAAAATTTGAACAACATGAAAGTCCAACTACCGCTCTTCTTAACGACTGGAGTACCAGACTAAAGATGTCCCCAACAGTTGACACCTTGTTAAAGTATCTTGTAGAGATACAGAGACCAGATGTTGTGTTGGATAGCGAAAAAAGTATAAGTACGTATTATTTCTATATTGAACTACAACACACACACAAAAACACAAACACACTACTCATACACATTAAAGAAAATCAAATAAGTGTATATTACTTCCTAGTCTGCTGTATTATTCGAATTCTTCATTAGTTTTAAATAGCAGAAGTAGTAAGCGTTTTTCTTTGAGTTTTCACTTGTTGGTGATTGTTTTCTGTACATATGAAATGTCAGTTATTAAGCTGATTAGCAACAATTAAGGCTCATATATAAATAGTTATATATTTTTGTTGTATGTAACTTAAGTTGAACAATCGTTGGTCGATGACAGTTAGATATATATATATATATATTAATGAAAGTATATCATATATATGCCAAACAGATATCAACCCAACAACAAAAAATGTAGAAGTTAAGAAGAGAAAATATGTTATCTACAAAAAATAGCTTATAATTGTCTGTACAATATTCACCCCGATTAGATATTAATTGTGTATGAAAGCATAGGTTTTATAAGATATCTATAACATATAATGCGTATATTTGCATCATATTTATCCTTAGCCTATCCTGAATCCAACCGAGTGCAATTTAATTCACATCATTACCCTAAATGCCTAGCCACTTCAAGTTTTACATAAAATCGAAAGTATTTCCGATTTACTAGTGTAGGTCAAATATGGTGGACTGATTCTGTATGTCTCGGTTTATGATAAGGTGAACTAATAAAATTCATTCTTAATTATTTTTTGTTCAATGTTAATATTAAAATTTAATATCCAAAATCTTATCCTCCAATTTAATATGTTTTTTTATCCAGGAAGTTCCAAACGACATGTTTTCAGGAAGTCGTATAAATTTGATTGTGTCCTATATTTCTTTTGTTACATGTATACCATTAAGGAAGTACATGTGCCATTTAAATTTTACACTAAGCAAACTTAGTTAATAGATTAAATTAGAAATAAACAAGAAGATTGGTATCACATAAACGAATGTTATATGTGTACTTAAATTGAAGTTATTTTTATATTTAAAGTCTATGCAATCTTAATGCCCGCGTCACACTGTCCCGATTTTTATGCCGATGGCAACACGATTATGGAAATTTTCAAAATCGGGACTGATCGTATCCAGATCGGGCTATTCGTAGTGCCATCTTTAACCATCGTAGAACCATCGGCCACTTTTTCTAGCCTTCGGGGACAACTTCGGGAAGGGTTCTAAATTTTTTAACATGTTAAAAATTCCCAAAGGTGCGTCCGATGTTGATGGTTCGTATTCAGTTCGTATCACCATCCTCACCATCGTAATGTCACCGGGAATGCATCTTTGAACATCGTATTGCATTCGTGTTTCCATCGTTTCCATCGGGCAGTTTTGACATTACGATGTCTACACGAATGAATCACGAAGCTACCCGAAGGTCTTACAATGGCAACACGACTTCGTAAAGACCTCGTAATCACGTCGTGTTGCCATCGAATAAAAGTACGAAGGCGACAAGATGGAACTACGACGGCAATGAATTCAGCTAAATGCAAGTTAATTTTCGCACTAAAATACATTTAAAGTGCCATGCGCGATATGCACTGGTCAGTCTAATACGACAGTTAAGAAAGACGTTCACAAAACATGGAGCTCATATCATATGATTCTATGAGAACAAGAAAGGCGACAGCGTTGTTTCTATTTATTCAAATGGAACAAGAAGAGCAGCTATTACAGGCTCAGGATTTACTTTTACAAGTAAAATATTATTTTTTGTCAATTTTTCATATCAAGTAACATAATGAAAATCATAAACGCGCCTCGTACACCAACACTACAGGTACACGTATATAGGGAAACCAACTTTTTCTTCATTATTCTGATTTTTTATGTATCGTCTGAGTTGTCGTCACACGAATGTTTACTCCATAACCGTTTTGTTTTCTATATGTCATATTTTGCCGCATTTGTTGCTTTCCCCAACATCCTTCCTTTTGTCTCTATTATTATGATATTCTCCTGGAAAGAGCTCTTTTTGAATAAAAGGGATCAACGAACCCATTACCTTACCTTTAAGACAGATCAGTAAATATGGGCATAATTATGGGTGATTATTCAGACTAGTGCACACATTTTACAGTTCAAACCAGGCAATGCCGAGCGTGGCATCCCCTCGTATGTAACATATTGGGGACAAATATGGACACTATATTTGTATATGACACATGCAGAAAATGGTAAATTGAATATGCATATTTGATATATAAACTATTTTTTTAGAAATCAACAAAAACATTCAGTAACTGGAAATACCTTTAATATTGTCTTTAGAACAAGCAGGTAAAAAAATGAGCAACCAATTTCCTGTGTATTATGCTATTTCAAGGAGAAAAAAACAAGTCAATCTGCATGACCTTGACCTTTGGCCTTGAACGTAAAAAAGGTCAGATCATTACAAGGAGGAACAATATACCAAATGTGGTTAAAATCTTTTGAATCATATGATATGAGCTCCATGTTTTGTGAACGTCTTTCTTAACTGTCGTATTAGACTGACCAGTGCATATCGCGCATGACACTTTAATTGTATTTTAGTGCGAAAATTAACTTACATTTAACTGAATTCATTGCCGTCGTAGTTCCATCTTCGTACTTTTATTCGATGGCAACACGACGGGATTACGAGGTCTTTACGAAGTCGTGTTGCCATTGTAAGACCTTCGGGTAGCTTCGTGATTCATTCGTGTAGACATCGTAATGTCAAAACTGCCCGATGGAAACGATGGAAACACGAATGCAATACGATGTTCAAAGATGCATTCCCGGTGACATTACGATGGTGAGGATGGTGATACGAACTGAATACGAACCCTCAACATCGGACGCACCTTCGGGAATTTTTTAACATGTTAAAAAATTTAGAACCCTTCCCGAAGTTGTCCCCGAAGGCTAGAAAAAGTGGCCGATGGTTCTACGATGGTTAAAGATGGCACTACGAATAGTCCGATCTGGATACGATCAGTCCCGATTTTGAAAATTTCCATAATCGTGTTGCCATCGGCATAAAAATCGGGACAGTGTGACGTGGGCATTACGAAGCACGATATAAATGATACTGGCATAGGATTGTCAAGGGTGGTTATTATCATACTATCAAAACATAGTGTTGCCCCTCTCCCAATATTGAAAGTGTGGCGGATTTTCCTCCATGTCCCCACACTTTTTGGCTCAAAGAAATTTGATTGAATATAAAAACTTAAATACTAGTATACTCTATATAAAATACCAGTGACCGCTGTGAATAGTAAACTTGGAGTTGATAGGAAATAACAAACACAAGTTATTTCTAGTATATATATGTTCACATTATACAGTAAAACACAAAAATAATCGAAATTAATGGGGGATGGGACCGGATTTTTGGAAAAAAGGGGGAAGGCTACAAAAATATTCCTGTACCCAAATACCTATGGTGTAGAGCTCATAACAAATACGTTACCTCATGGTAAGGGTTGCACTGTTGTTTAACAGTATTCAAGGTATAATACACTTATGAAAAGTTTTGGTCACCATTACAAATATTACAAATAACAAATTTTAAAAGTAATTATCACTTCATTCTTTTTATTTTTTGGAACATTTGGCCAAAATATATTCTACTTTTTTTGGCATGACAAAATTTTGTAATTATTGGTATAAAGGGGAAGGTTTAATTACCCGTGTTTCTGATATATTTTTTCATATATCAATTGTCTTATTGACGGATTTGTCAATATTTCAGGAAGAGATGTAGAGCATTCTAAACAACCAGCTCGTGCTCCATTGCCACCAAAACCAAAGGTACCAGGTAAGACGTAGTATCATTTTAATTATATCCTGGATAAAATGACTATCAAATGAGGAAAAAAGTGTTTCTGTAGCAAAAAGACGATGAAAAATTATATCTGAAATGTTTAAAAAGAAATGAAAAGATGTTTGTATTGTGCTTTTACCTCACCTGGCCTAAAACGCAGAATAATCTATTCCCATCACTTGACGTCCGTCGTTTGAGTTGCCAGTTGACCTCGTCGGTATCTTTCACAAAAATCTTCTCTGAAATTACATGGCCACAATGACCATTGGCGTGTCTATTTCATAAAAAATCTCCCATTTTACAGCCTGTCGACCAAAATGGCTGACATACCTAAAAATAGAGCATTTAAGTATTTATCATTGATTTCCCTAAAACGTCAATTTAATTGGGTTCGTGTTGCTCAGACTTTGATTGTCTATGTTCAACTTGTGCATTGTGTACTATTGTTTGTCTATTGGTCTTTTTTCTTTTTTAGCCATGGCGTTATCAATTTGTTTTTAACTTATACGTTTGAATGTCCTTCTGGTGTCTTTCGCCTCTCTTCATGGCCCTTGCATAGTACTGAAATTGTGGAAATTGTATCTGGGAAAATCATGAGGCCTTTTTTGTTTCGTTTAAATGCTTTTCTTATTAGAGTATGCCGTAATAAAACATATTACTTTTTATTAGTACTGTTAAATGAAACATTTTATTTTCTTTCTATTTTGAAGAAAGTGACAGGTACGATGCTTTCGTTGTTTATGGTAATACAGAACGAGATATCCAGTTTATGAAAGATATGGTGCACATTTTAGAAGGAGAAGATCATAATATAAGGTTATATGTTCCTGGTAGGGACGATCTCGCTGGCGATGAGAAATATGTAGTAACAGCAGAAATGATTGCTAACAGGTAACATTACTTGTAAAGGTATTTGTATAATTGTTTTAAGATCTTTTACGAATAACAACAAGCATCCCGGTTGATCCCGATTACAAAGATGGCCGACTTGGCTGAAATTAAAATATAGGGGTAACATGCAAGTTGTGTCTATTATTTTGAAAACCGTTATAAATAGAGAAATCTGGCATGAACGGAAATGTTCAGAATGCTGAACTCTACAAATTGAGTCAAAGTTTGCTGATATAGCCAGTAGACTGTCACTCTTTATAGGAGTATTAGCCGGCCTTAAATGAAGATTTTTAAAACCCTCTTTTGTGTTTTGAGCAAAAACTTAAGAAGATAGAGAAAAACTAGAAATTCTCAAATGATCAGTAATAGAAGATTAACAAACTAGAAATTCTCAATGATCAGTAATAGAAGATTAACAAACTAGAAATTCTCAATGATCAGTAATAGAAGATTAACAAACTAGAAATTCTCAATGATTAGCAATAGAAGATTAACAAACTAGAAATTCTCAATGATCAGCAATAGAAGATTAACAAACTAGAAATTCTCAATGATCAGTAATAGAAGATTAACAAACTAGAAATTCTCAATGATCAGTAATAGAAGATTAGCAAACTAGAAATTCTCAATGATCAGTAATAGAAGATTAACAAACTAAAAATTCTCAATGATCAGTAATAGAAGATTAACAAACTAGAAATTCTCAATGATCAGCAATAGAAGATTAACAAACTAGAAATTCTCAATGATCAGTAATAGAAGATTAACAAACTAGAAATTCTCAATGATCAGTAATAGAAGATTAACAAAACAGGGATTCTAATCATCATTCCCGTCTATAATGTTAGAGAGTGTCATTTGTTTAATATGTGCATAGACCAAGGTGATAGACTCGGGCTCTTTAGAGCCTTTAGTCTGTTTAACTAGAAATAGAGGGAAACATGTTATAATAAAAAAAAATTCCCTAATTGTATGAATAATACGAGATGTAGGGTAAAGACTTATGTTTCTCGTTATTGTTTATCATTGCAGATGTCGGAGAGTTATAGTGGTACTGTCTAGAGGATTCGAGGACAGCGAAGATTGTGATTTCGCATTAAAATTAGCACAGTCCTTATCACCAGGTAGGAATTGTTTACTGTTATTTCTTCTTTTATATTTTATTTTTTTAAGGTTAAAACGTTAAACATATTTTGAAGTATAGCTTATTAGACTTTGTGATATTTTCAAATTCTACTAGCTTCATTGACTCGAAATTTGATCCTGAGAGTAAAATGAATTTAGAAGAGAGTTATGATTTTAAACAGTTATGAGCACGACGTTCCCTATAACAGTTATTGAATATTTATAATAATCAGAAAAGAACAACAGGAGATGTGTAAAACTCCGACCAATGAAATAGTTAAATAACAATACCTAAATTGCCAAAAAATATCTAGACATTAAAAAGTGGTTACAAAAGATGCGATGATAAATTCGAAGTTAAAAAGGGGGAGGGCAATCCAATCACCAAATATTTGTGTTACAGACAGATATGAGAAGTAAATGTACTTATTCCTCTCAGTATTACTTTAATTATTTAAATATTTAGTTAAAGGAGATAGAGGATTTAACGTCCCGACAGCAATAGAATAAAATACATTGAAATGAAAAACTGGAAATCATTATTTCTTTTGGGTTTTAGTTTTGCTTAAAAGATATTCATAACTGGTTGGTTTTATTTTCAATTTTAGGTGCAAAAACAAAACGTATTATACCAATATTATTAGACAATGTAAAAATTCCACTTATATTGAACTTTGTGGGTACAGTTAATTTTACAAACCCCATGCAACGAGAATGGGTTTGGCCCCGAGTAGCCGCCACTATCAAGTGCCCTCTCGTCCCAAGTATACAGGATTGGCAGTGTACAATTGATGACTTAAAGAATATGAAATATGACAGTAAGCATGTGCAACATCTGTTGTATGGAATTGGTGTTGCATGTCAAGAATTTCCACCCGAAGAAGAAGAAGAAGAAAAGAAAGGAAAGAAAGGAGAAAAGAAGAAGAAAACTGGATGAAGAATGTGTCAATGTATTTAGATTTAATTGAAGATCGATGTTTGTCAGAAAAATCTGATACAGACGTGTATCCGTCCATTTATCACTTAGAGATCATTAAAGAAATCCAAACATCCAAATGGATGTGTTATAACACGTGTAGACCCATACAGGAACTGTCGACTCTTGTGTGGAATGAAAGACTACTTATGTGAATTTAACTCATATATTATAGTTGAATATTTTACCGTTCAGATTTTGTACGATATAAATATATAACGTTTCATTGTTATTTTTGTATATTGGTTATTAAGAATGAATACTGTTTTTTTTTTATAAATAAAGATGTTATAAAAACATTGCACTGTAAAATTTTAGTGGTTGTGCCAATTTCTCAGAAACTATAAGCAATATCTAAACTAGATTTAGTGTTTGTAATTATTGTAAGGCGGACATATAAAAAAAGGTGATGTATGATTGCCAATGAGACAATCAAAACAAGTAACCAAATGACACCGAAATTAGCATCTTCAGGTCACAGTTCGACCGTCATCAATGAGCAAGACCCATACATGTCTGTCTGGCAGGGTTCATCTGACCTCGAACTTATTTTTATGGTCATTGGTCATGTTCATTTTGCGTAATTTTCTTTCTCTCATATTAAAGGCTAACTATATAAGGTGTATGGAATGATCGTAACATGAATGGTAATTTTTACTTTGATCTTCGAGTGGTTAACTTCTACGCTATTCGTGAATCAAATACGTTAAGTCGTAAAAGGCGTGCTAAATGTAACTTGTAAAGTGTACATGATTAATATTTCTGTCTGACGGGTATAACCTGACTTTGACTTAATTTAAAAGGATCATTGGTGATGTCAAGTTTTTGTGATACTTGTAGTAATACCTTCATATTACAGACTTTAGACAAGATCAATCGCAATACGTAAAGCAGGCGAGACATCTCAGCGTTTGCACTCTTGTTACTTTATACATGTTTGAATTCCAAGAAAATTGTTTTGTAATTGCACTTGTGCATACTCTAAATTGAAAGGCTGGTGTATTTCTAGTAAAATTAAAATGGGGATATGTTTCTTTTTTTATATTTCATTTGTTTGAATCTACGTTGTTCCTCTCTATTACTTGTCAGTGACTGTTTAGGTCGTCCTGATTAACTATTAGTATAATTATACATGCTTTTTATTCATGTCCTTCTGTGGATGAGTTAGCAAACCAACAACAATTGTTAAGCAAAACATAAAATTCAGGCATTCAGAGTTTCCAAATTATGTATTCCATACTCAAACTGGACCTCAAAATACAATCAAACAATAAACATTGTCAAGAAAAGATATGAAATGAAATAAGTTTTCACTAATCAATTAATCATATTGGCTATAAAAAAGTTCTAAGTAACTGCGAGTACTCTCAGATCTGTATACCTAAAAAGTCTTTTGTTGTTGGGCTATATAAGTACCCTGCCACGTCCATTCTGTGTTATTAGATGTATTCCTGTTTTGCATCCATCTGATGAGTTAAGCCCTTTTTAACTGATTTTTATAGATTTTTCATTGATAATCATACCACATCTTCCTATTTATAATATATGTTTGAGACCTCATATAGCACCCGTCCCATTTAGCCTGAAATAAAAGTGTACAGTAAATATTTTTCGTAAGTTCATTCTAGAACACACACAAGAAAAGAGTTAGGGTCAATATCTCGTGTATTTGATTCACTGATAGGACTAACATCAAATAGTTGTCAGTGGTGAAGAAGTAGACTTAAAAGTGGGGTCAATCTTCTGAACGGATCAGCAACATTTCGTTATGCTCATATAAATGGACGAGTTTAAGCGTTTTACTTTTAATCTGAAATTTTAATAACTATGCTCTTTACATAGAAAAAGGGATTTCCCCAATGCGTTCGTGACATTTAATTTCCTCTTTCTTAGTACTATACGTTTATTTCCACACAAAAAAGCTGAATGGGCTAAAAATAAAATCATTTGACAAACAGGCTTTGAAAATTTAGTCAAAATGCATGCTTCCAAAATGTTATATGGGAACTTAAACATGTTTGTAGATGGCAGCAACATAAAAAACTTTGACATTTCTGGATTACCCCAAAATTTCATTTATGTTCACAGAAATAATAAAATGTACAAGTATTTGATTCATAAAGTCATTGTAAAACAATTTTCAAGATTTCATACAACATTTTGGAAGCAAACTTTACAAACAACTGAGATTGGCAATTTTGTAAAATATTTTATTTCAAATGTTTTGATTGGTCTAACTGTGCTATTTTGGAAAATAAAAGATTTTCTCCCGCCAAGACAATTTGTGTCAAAAAGTAGTTTAGCCCAAAAAGTCATATACGACATTTTGGAAACCCAGTGAAGATATATATGATAAAGCCATTATCACGATTCACGCCAAACGTTGGATAGTCGAGATCCACGCATCAGCGTCGCTACGTTTTTTGTTTATAACAATATCTTTACCGGGATAGGTTTGTAATTATAACAATGGGTACATATATAAAGAATAGTGGTTAACAGTAGTTAAAATGACCGTGGAAAATATACTCCGTATAAAACGATAACATTTTCTCAAATTAAATGACCACCATTTCTCACCCTGAAATTATATATCATGCAGTTGCTATGATCTTTCGGAATGTACGTTTAGTCTGTTATTAATTTTGAATTTTCAATGTACAGCTAAGTTATCCGTGCATGGTGAGTGTTCCTACTGTGGCCTGAACTACAGGGAGAAATCAGTATGAATATAAGAAAAACCCAAATCATCACCATGATTACTTGCAAGTTTTACCTGGTGTCACTGGTAGAGCAGAAACAGCTGAAATATAGAACTCCGAGTCTGATTCGTGATGTTCAATTGAAAAATAAAGGGCCGAAAATAAAATAAAGAATAGAAGAGATTTAAAACATTAAAATAAAGAACAGAAAAGACCCATATTCGGACCCTTCTTCTTGTATGTGTAAGGTTTATTATTAGGTTTAAAAAAGGATTTTACCATCCAGGAAGTAAATGTAATCGGGGTATGTCCCTAAATTATCTTTTACCTGACAAGGAAGTTCTTGTTAGTTATTTAAACCTATTACAAAACACTGTCTTACAATCTACAATGAGATTAATAAATATAGGCCGCAACTTTTAAGATTCCAAAATAACATAATCAAGGCCGTAACTAGGCATTTTATTATAGTGAGGCAAAAATAAATGAGCCGAGCGAAGCGAGGCGAAAAATTGTTTTGAGGGTATGAAATGAATGGTGTAAAATCCTGCATTCTAGGCATTTTTAGAGAGTTTGATAATGTTTTGAATTTGGACACTTTTTATATAAATTTTTCATATTTTAAGACTTTTACTAACACCAACAACTTTATTTAAATTTATATGTAAGATAATCATCCAAATATCACTGATTTGAGTCTGCTGCCAGAACATAGAACAAACATTGATTCAGTAGAGTTTGCCAAATTTTTCTATTGCCGGTTCAGTCAAATCGTTTCAGAATCATAATTTGGTCTACTGGTATCCTTATCGCGATGAACATGGAGCATGGCAAGACCGCACAATCTCTCGCCACTCATGCGTGCTCTTTTCCAAGTTTTCAGTCGTTTCAGGGCAGTCTGTGTTTCTAAAGGTAGCACATTATCATCAACACAATGATCAATGTCTTCTTCCAATTCCTTCTCCATCAGCAATTCGGTAGCAGCATCGGTAGTAACAGTTTTGTTTGCAAAAGGGAATTAAGCTTTCCTGTAAGAACCATCATACAGTCGCAGTTTCAAAATATTCAACTCGCTTTATGCTGACAAAGAGTAGACAAACTAGGGATAGAATGAGATAAGATACAGGTATATGATTATATCTATAGAGTAAGTATATCTGGTATGGGTACAGGGGAAATTGGACTGGAGTTTTTGACGTTTACATGTAGGTCCGTAATTTCCAATTATTTCTGGAAATAGTTGGTGGTATTTTAGTTCCAGAATCTATAAATTTAGGGGTTAGGGTCTGGGGTGTCCGATTCCGAAACCCCGAATATAAAGAAACGAAATTCCGTAGTCCCGAATAAGTAAAGACAAAATCCTGTGTTAAAGGTTCTACCATTCGATCCTCAATAATATCAAATTGGAATATGGGATATTCTTTAAGGTTAAAGAAACATGGATAAAAACTAATCCATGGATGTTTCATATTATTTATATTTTATTTATCTGTAAAGAGTAAGATTAAAGTTCGTGAAATGAATACGCAGACAGGACTGCTCCCTTGCGATGCCCAGTACTTGATTTGTCAAAAGTTGGTGAAACGGAGAAATGAATACGCAGACAGGACTGCCCCCTTCCGAAGACCAGTACTTCATTTGTTAGTCTACTTATCGTTTTTGGATAGCACTAATGAAGTTATATGCAATACTCAAACTCTGTTCACCAAAAAACTAGTTTACTAGAATTATTCCTTATTTACCTTCAGTGTCGCTTTTCCTTTTTCTGCAAGAGCCTGTTTTTAACTAGAGATCCATTATGATTATCGTTACTAGGTTAATATAATCGAGAAACATCACCCGTGAGATGCTGAGTTATATCCAGGAAGAATAGTTTAAAAGGAATGATGACAAGTTATAGAAATCAAGGTTGAGACAGAACAACAAACGACTATTATATTTATATATATGTATAAAAAAAATCAGTGTCGAAATTTTAGTGAGGCAATTGCCTCACTTGCCTCAAGGGTAGTTACGGCCTTGATAATAAGGACAATAAGATAAAACAATGATAACTTCAATGGCGAACAAGCACCAATCATGTGAATCTGGAATATTGAAACACGTTTGAATTAATTTAGAATTAAACTTAAGATTTGAATACAAATCTTAACAAAGAGAGATAGGGTCAATTATTGGTGTTTATTAATTTGAAAATCGTTTTTATTTCTTACCAACATTTTCAAATATGGTATATAGCATTATTAGATCTAATTACTGTACTTGTATTAACGACACCGCTAAAATGTATGTATTAACATTCAGAACAAAGAGTTCTTAACCATATGAAAGTATAAACAATTTGTGAGTCCGGATCGTTTTTTTTTCTATATTTATTTACCTTAAGCATAAAGGATCAATGCAAAGAATTTAAAAGTCGAGCTATAGCACCAAAATGGACTTAAAAAGAGACAAAACCCTTGAGACAAAACCATTTTAAACCAACTGTGCTCGATATCATTTAACCGTAGTTTCATAAGCTATCAATTTGGATATATTTAGACTAATCTACTATATTCACCCTAACATATACAGCGATATAACTATTAACAGTACTATAGGAAAGAATTAATAGACTAATAGTTTGTCGTAGCTTTTTTGATATTATTATTTAAATTCTAGGAATTACATTTTTACAATGTTTGGTCAGGTTGTCTCTTTTACTGTTAGAAATCAACTAGAAGGTATATATTTTCTAAAGTATCAGTCCTTAATGCATATTAGTTAATGTTTTTGACATTTTTTCATGATTGGCATAAGCTTTTTCTTACCTTACCTGTTGCATATAAAGATAATAATTGTGTTCATGCGACATTCACACACGGGAAAATAAGTTGTATATGGTTTTACTCTATTTTTTTCATTTTTCCCCCATAAATATATAGATTTGATGTTAAAGTTTGACTACCTGTAGAAATCTTACTAAAAACGGGATATTGCATTGCAAATGTTTAAGATGATGTTGTGTATAAAGCTCGTAAGTTAAAACACGGTCATTGTAAATTTATTGGTGAGTTGAATAGAAATATACTAGAAGGTTTTAGAATCATATTCAAAACAGTGTGGCTGTGGCCTGGGACAGATTAGGTGAACGTTTGTCTGTAACGATCACTGCTCACTACTTACTTATTATAGAATTTAAACTGTGGGGTAACCAAAGGTTCTTAACGCCTTCAATAAAAAAAAATTAATCAGGAATAACCTTTATGTTTTGATTTATATTATTGATATAAATCATAACATCGTGTTATTCCTGATTAATTTTTCGAATAACTTCATTTAGGTGTTGAGAAACTTTGGTGACCCCACAGTTTAAGTGTCTTTAACAAGTACATAGTGAGCAGTGGTCGTTACAGACAAACTTTCACATAATCTGTCCCAGTCAATGGGATAATCTAGGTCGTCAATCAATGGCCACAGCCACACTGTTTTGAATATGATTCTAGTTAAATCCACAGCTGCACCTTAATCAATATCTAATAAATCATTAAACATATGTTAGTGGCCGTTTTGAACTTCCAGTAACTGAGGTAGAATTGATGTTCCATGTACAATTCACTGTGACTCTATGATTAAGAACAGCAACAAAAACAATGTTTTGCTTCTTTCGTGAACGTGATGTGACGTTGCGTCCTAAAAATTTAAAAATGTTATTTTTTTTTTGCACTAAAACTGATTTTATTTTCAATACTTTAATACATAACTTGAAAGTTGCTGTCTATAAAATTGAGAATGGAAATGGGGAATGTGCCAAAGAGACAACAACCCGACCATAGAGCAGACAAATGTATTTAACTGGATCACCATCTTGTCGAATACTTTATATTTTGGAATTTCACAAGGTCAGGTTTTTCTCAGACTGCTTTAAAATATGATGTCTACACTAAATCCATAATTGGTATACTGATTGATATATTAAGTTATGAAAAACACGCTAAACGAAACTCCAACATTGTTTTATACGCTTTATATATAAAAGTTTGCATGAGTTAACATTAGATTTAAAACACTTATTTCAAGTAAAGAGTCAGTCGTGCCCTCCTCATTCTACAAGATAACGATTTCTTTATTAACAACATTCATAATTTACAAGGCACCAAGTGTTCTGAAATGATATCCGAAATAGTACAAAATGAATTATTCCCACTCAATCACAAAAGGAAATCATTAAGCAATTGTAAAATGTTCATTAATGATATCTGATTTATGATTTAAATCATATCGTTTTTTATTTCCTATGAGTCAAAGTTGGAAGTTCTTACAATAAATTGCAAAACTGATAATAACTGAATAGTTTCTTATTGTAATCTATTATATAATCATATGTATAGGCTTCTCTAGTTGAGAGTTGTCGGATTGGCAATCATACCTACCAATAGTACGAGTCACTGTTTTTTCTCAATATGATTAACTAGTTTCATAACAGCATTGGTTAAAACGTCAATCTTTTCATTTTGTTGGCGTATATTTTCATTTTGGTTCTGAATAGTTGCAATCTGTTCATCGATTTTCCTTTCCTGACCACCCATTATATTTTTCAATTCTTCTTCAATTTCTCCTCTTGTTAGAGTCTGATTTCTTCGAAGATTGAGAATTGTACTTTCTTTCTCTGCAATTCTATCTTCGAGCTTCTCTATCTCTTTTGTAAGTTGTTCCTTTTCTTCGCCAATAGCGACAACAAAATTTTCTTTCATTCTTTGAATCTCGCCACTCATGTGATTGCTTTCTTTAATGGTCATTTGTAGTTCCTTCTCTTTCCTTTGTAATTCACTTTCTCTCTTTTCAATGACAAGTGACTTGGTATCAACTTCTTTTTCAAGATCGTCCTTCTTCTGAGAAAGATCTTCCAACTCCTTTCCAACTGCTGAAATATATTCATCTTTTTTAGAAATTTTGCCTTGCAACTCTTTTCTTAGAAGCCGCATAGCTTGTTTTTGATCGCTTTCAGTGGTCTTCAGGTTCTCAGCTAGTCTTTTTTTGTCCTGTTTCAGTTTTTGTAACTCATATTCTCTCTCCTCTAATGTGAGTTGGAGACGCTTTATTTCATTTTTAAGGTTTCCCACCAACGATTTTTCCTTTGATAATCGATTCAGAATTGAAAGGGAATTCACCTAACAAACGAAAAAAAGTTAAGTTGAATTGTTTAATGAACAAACGTAGTTAGCCTGGACAGACAAAAGTTTCTACTGAAAAATATGAAGTTGACAGGAGAAAACTTGTATTCAACGTGTATTAAAATGTTTTAGATTAATCCTATAGTATTTTTCGTGTCCAGTTGTATTTACAAAGAAGACTGAAACTTGCATCTTATCTATTGTCATTTTCAATATTTTGATGATCAATAAGCTAATAAGCTAAAAAACTTGGACTTTTTAGAATAAACACTCAAATCAGAGATTAATTTATTATGAAAAGCTTTTCAATTATTCATAAATTGAAATCAGCTTCTCGGTGTAGTATGGTAACGCACATACTCAGGAATTTTTTTTGCTGAATTTTAGTTCCATTGCAAAAAATAGATACACTAAAAGTGAAAACATTTGAAAAATATGATTAGGAACATGGGCAAGTTAATATTTTGGACTTAATAATCATCAGAAATTGATCCAGTAATATCTCTAATCTTACCCGTTCATCATACACCAAAGTCAGCTGTTTTGCTAGTTCACTGTTCTTGGTTTCCTCAAGTGCGCAAATGAAACTCTTTAAAACCTGAATATTGTTGTTTTCGCAGTGTCTAGTCACAACCTTTATCAGCTTACTAAATTTGATGTCAGCAACCTTCTTTTCTAGAAGAGATTTCTTCTCATCATCAGACATAGTATTTGTTTCGATAAACTTCTGAACAACATCGTGAATACCAACAATTTTTCTTGACATATCACCGATAAACTGTTTAGAAAACAATTCTTGTACCAGTTCGTCCTCCAATTGGTAATCAGAACTATCTGTAAGATATTTTACAGATATTTTATCCATAAAAAACAATACCTGTCGTCTCATACCATTCTTGCCAGCATAACTTGATAATAATTACTTAGGCAACTCACCAAGGGTCTGGGACTTCATAATGTCTGAAGTGGATCTAGGTCAAAATTTACTTATCGGTTGGAACCAATGTCCACGGGTGGTGAAAACGTTTTAAAATTTAAGAAAACAGATGTGTTGTGGTTGCCAATGAGACAACTCTTCAACAAAGCTATTTGAAGAGATTTGAGATAAAAAATAATTGATTCATTGTCAAATTTTACGGATCATGACATACTATACGGACTTCATATACAGGAGTGTGCTCCTTACACAGAAACTGATCCAACAAAGTTATTAGGAGGGAAGATTAAAAATGACACTCCGTATATTTTAAAGACACCATCATGAATTGGTTGATCCGTACGATGTGTCTTTGTCTAAACTAACTAAGGACATTTTTACAACGTCTTAGATCGTGGTTTACTATTACGTTGTCTGGTCTTTTTAGTACCGAATGTGACCTATTCCCGATTGTGACTGTTTTGCTGAATGTGAATTCGCATTGCTTTAAACCCGTTTTATGTTTTATTTGTTATACTGATCGGATATTGTTAAATATCTTATCGTTTGTAGTTGTTCTTCTAACTTTTTTAATTTTTATTCGTGTGTGAAGGATAATTAATCACCAAGTTCATTTATAATATTAAATGTTGGGGCAACTACTATTACACGATGTATTTGGTTCACAGTTTGATTTAGAAGAAGTACAGACAAAGCTAGATAATACAATAAAATTTTCTTACTACTAACACAATTATATTATAATAGAATACATCAATTATTATTGCAAACCTTATCTTGAATTGTATCCTATTTCTTTTAATTTTTCTTTTTTTAGAAATTTACATGTGACGTTACTTTTGTGTGTCGATCATACAATGCTGTGCTGACCTAGGTTGTTTTAAGTGTTCGTTTTTATTCTGTGTTGACATGTATACCACTTATATATGGTCAATTTAATAAATTTACTGTTTTCAAAAGTAATTTCTTATCCCAGGCAGATAACCTAAGTCGTATTTGGCACAACTTTTTATGCCCCACCTACGATAGCAGAGGGGAATTATGGTTTCTAGTCTGTGCGTCCGTCTGTTCGTTCGTCTGTTCGTCCGTCCGTCTGTGCATCCGTCCAATCAACTTCAAACTTAGTATACATGTTCCCTATGATATGATATTTCTAATTTTTATGCCAAATAAGATTTTTGACACCAAGACCCCCATTTTACGGTCCAATGAACATATGAAAGTGCAAGTTTCATGTTAAAGTTTTTGGTCAAAGTAGTTTTTGAGGAAGTTGAAGGCCAATCAACTTGAAACTTATTACACATGTTCCTTATGATATGATCTTTTAATTGAAATGCCAAATTAGATTTTTATCCCTATTTCAGGGTCCCCTGAACATAGAAAATGATAGTGCGAGTTTGGCATCCGTGTTCTGTGGACACATTCTTGTTTGAATTTGGGTCATCAATGCACTTCATCTTTGTTTGGTTTTCTTTACTATTTTGACATGAGTGCACAGGTGAGTCTTAAGTGGACGAAACGCGCATTTATTTGTATTGAAGTCCTGTCATGTGATTATGTCATTTTAGTGTTATAACTAACATTGCAATGAAAGCGGGAGGTTTGGATAGCCACAAAACCAGGTTCAACCAACCATTTTTTCTTAAAATGTCCTGTACCAAGTCAGGAAAATTGTAATTGTCTTCTTTTAGTTTGGTTCTTTGTGTGTTGCATTGTATTTTTTTTTTTTTTTTTTTTTTTTTTTTTTTTTTTTTTTTTTTTTTGTACTTAGTATTATTTCTGTTTCGTTGTTTTTTCACTTATATTTGGTGTTTCCCTCGGTTTTAGTTTGTAACCCGGATTTGTTTTCTCTCAATTGATTTATGACTTTCGAACAGCGGTATATTACTCTTGCCTTTATCTATGTTGCTTCTTGCCATATTTGTTTTAGTTCATTGGTGTAATAGACAGTAATATAACATTTTATTATTTCTATCAAATACAGGAAGCATCATAGTTGCTCACAGAAGACTGCTGGAAATAGTGTCCCCTTGTTTTTGAGTATGAGGTGTATTCATCTTTTGCTCTTTGTTCTCTTTTTCTGTGTTTAGAGAAAGCAATTATGTTTTTACTTACCCGAGGCCATTTCATTCTTGTCTTGTGATCTGAAAAACAAATTATTACTATATATAAGCAGACTATAATATACAATTAAATTGAGAACGGAAATGGGGAATGTGTCAAAGAGACAACAACCCGACCATATAACAGACAACAGCCGAGGGCCACCAATGGATCTTCAATGCAGTAAGAAACTCCCGAATCTTATAACTTGCATTAAATTTTTATGACGGTGAATTTTCTTGTCAATAGTTTTAACAAGTGTAAGCCGTTTACATCATTTTTCTTACACCCTGTATGTCATCATATCGCATCTAGGTGATGTGACTGGTTTTTGTGCAATATAATGCCAAACAGACTTTTGAGCACGAAGCTGATTCAAGGAATTTTATTGGGACGAAGGTGATTCATAAAACTTTTTTTGGAAGACGGTTATTCATAAAACCTTTTGGAGGCGATGGTGATTCAACGAATATTTTGGAGACTACGGCGATGCACCGAAGTTTTGGGCGACGACTATATCGCAACTTACTTTTTGGGGCACGATTGTGATATAGCGAACCTTCGGGGCCGATGGTGACGCAAGGAACTTTTTGGGGCCGATTGTGATGCAACTTATTTTTGGAAGACGGTGGTGGTGCAACGAATTCTTATGGGACTTTTAGGAGACGATACGGTAATGTAAAGAACTCAGGGGACAATAGTAATTTAACGAACTTTTAGGGCACGTGTGTGTAACAACAAATTATAAGAAGGCGATGGTGATGCAACAAATTCTTATGTGTTAATAGTGATGTAACAACTTTTGAGACATAAAGGAGATGTAACAAACTTTTGGTCACGATTGAATTTGTGATCTGCATTAAACTTTTTGGGGACGATGGTGATGCTATGATGTTTTCGAGGACGTAATCGTGCAATGAAATTTTGTGGGACGATGGTGATGCAACGATCGTTTGAGGAATAATAGTGATGTGATGAGTTGTTGGGGGAAGACGATGGTGCAACGGATTTTTTTTAGGACGATGGTGATACAATGAACTTTAGGGGACAATGTTGATGCATTGCAATTTTGTGGTAATATGGTGATGCTGTGCACTCTTATGAGATGATGGTTATGTAACGAGTTTTTGGGGGACGATGGTGATGCCACAAACCTTCCGGGGACGATGGTGATGCATCGAACTTATGTGGGACGATGTTTTAGAGGACGGTAATCGTGCAACAAATATTTGTGGGACGATGGAGATGCTAGTACGATGTTTTGTGGGACGATGGTGATGCAACTATTTTTTTTGGAAACCACGTTGACACAAAGAGCTTTTAAAACGGACAGTGATACAACAAACTTTTGGTTGACTCAATACTACAACAATAATTCTTTGACCTTTCAATTTATAAAAAAAAAATAGTAACAGGACTTTCTGTTGAAGACTGTTTCTTTAAATCCAGGTTATTGATTAAAATTGAGAATGGCAATGGGGAATATGTCAAAGAGACAAAAACCCGACCAAAGAGCACACAACAGCCGAAGATCACCAATGGGTCTTCAACGAAGATAGAAAATCCCGCACCCAGAGGTGGTCCTAAGCTGGCCCATTAATAAAATGGTGTACTAGTTCAGTGAAAATGGACGTCACGCTAAACTCCAAAACATATAAATGAACTAAAATTAGAAATATACAAACTTGAAAGACCAGAGGCTCCTGACTTCGGACGGGTGCAAAAATGCGGCGGGGTTAAACATGTTTTGTTAAAGTATTAACAGAGTATTTTTTTTCATTCCATACAGTTAATTTTAAGAAAATATAGATTTTTAACGATGTAAAAAAATTCTAAAAACATTTTTTTTTTCATTTAAACATATTTCAATAATTATATATTTATTTCAACATATAAATTTAACTGAATATTTCTTACCCGTTTACCTTTATTTCACCATTTGACGTTTGTATTTCTAGTGAAAAGGCTACGGAGTAATATCGTTTTGTTTGACGAGTATGATCAAGAGGGGAAAACATATATAAAAAGTCAACAGTAAATTGATTCTTTAAGTTTTATGGATTTTTGTGTCGCTACTTTACTGTTTGAACACGAATTAAAATATCTTATGCACTCAAATGGTTATAAAATGCCAATTTATCAGCTCATATATACGTGTAGATGATAAACACATATGCATATCACTCAATACTTAAAATGTCTCAAAATATAAAACATCAAAAAGAAATAAGACTTATCGATCGATATTGAAACATGTTATTATACTTCACATTACAATTTCAGATTTTGATTGGCTTATTTAGATGTAATACCACCAAATCATGGTACGTCACATCCGGTAGGTCTAAACAAATATTCCCTTGAATTTGACAGTTGTAGGTAATTAATCCTACATTTTATTGCAGTAAAAACATTTCTGTGTCATAAACATATGTCTTGGGTATTTCAAAACACCATTATTTTTTATTTGGGATTTCTATAGAAAATTTTGTAATCATGGTGACTAAACCTTGTACACCGATAAAATAAGGGGAGACATTTGATTGGTTAACTTCCAATGATGGTTTTTTTCTTATATGCAATGAAATGTTATGTGAATTTTTTTCTATAGTACTAACTATTTCATTATTTGAAACAAAGATAAATTCTGCACATTTTTTTTGAAAAGTTCAAATTTAACAAAGACTAATAGGGGAAAATCAATGGTGGTATTACACCTTATACGAGGGCTGAGCGGGAGACAATGTTTTTAAATGTCACCCTCATGTATAAACCAATAACAAAATAATAAATCGACAATTTAAAGGACAATGAATTAAACAAACACTAAATAATTAATTACAATGCTCAAGTTCTACGTTTTCTCTCAAATTTTTTTTTCACATAATCTCAAAATATAAAAACCTTCTGTTGATTTTTCTAAATATCTGTAAAACTGTTAGTTACGTCATGGTAAAATACTTAAAATTTTATATTTAAAAAACAAAAGTAAGAGACAATAATGATAGGACATTCAGTGCAATAAAATAAACACATAGCCGAGAGGTGATGGAGCAGATTGGTACCCATAGTGTTCTGTTTTATCATTACTACTAAATTAATAAACTATACTGGTCAACCTAAATTCTTTTGAAAATCTGAAACCTGATTTTTGTATTAATGTTCAAAACTTGATTTTTCTGATGAAGTTCTAAAAATCGACGCGTTTTAAAAGTTTTTGTCAATCATGGCTTACAAATTTTGTAACGTATCAACAACCAACCATTTTGTATCATAATATTATTATTTACTGGAAAAAAAACCATGTTGAAATGTTTTAGAAAAAAGCCATAGATTTTGGTACTTTTGATTTAAACAGACTTGCGCGAAGATAACATCAAAAACCAGTGGCGTATCCAGAAATTTTCATAAGTTGGGGCCCACTGACTGACCTAAGAGGGGGCCCGCTCCAGTCACGCTTCAATGATTCCCTATATAAGCAACCAAATTTTTTCCCAAAAAGGGGGGGGGCCGGGCCCCTTGGGCCCCCTCTAAATCCGCCTCTGAAAACGTCTTTTTAAAGCTATAATTCCAATACAACAAAACCTTGACCTGAATGATCGCTTCATTTTTTTTTTATTATTAAAATTACAAGGGTGTGTTGTTAATCAGAAAACTATTAATGATATTTGGGAAGGTTAGGTAGCACTCGGTAACATAGAATCATTGAAAGTCACATTGAAATACCGTAGTTGTTTATCTGGGACATAATATAGTCACTATACAGCGAAGAAGTTATAGGTATTTATTATATAACCTTGCATGATAACTTTAATCACTTATCATATTATAATTCTTGTATCTCCAAGATATTTTTCAATAATAATTTTAAAGGCCAAATTCATTTTATTTTGATTATTCCGATTTTTTCCCTCTCAAATGTAATTCGAATACTAAAATTCAGAAATCATGTTTATTTTATTTTATTTTTAGCTATATGGTTTTGAATGTTTTAAATGCTTTCTTTAATTTGCGAAGAGCTGCAAGGAATCAAAAGAGACTGATTTTACAAGCAACGGAAAATATTAAAGAAGAAACCCACATATAGTGCAATACTCGACATAAACATGCGTGTAAAAAGACAGCTAATAGAGACAATACATGATTAAAAAAAAGCAAAAGCAAAAAAAAAAAAAAAAAAGTGAACGTGTAAACAAAACGAAAAACTCGCATATCGTTAATTGTAAACAAAAATATGATAAGCTCTTTACAAACGTCTAACTTAAAATTTCCTTTGCCTGTCCTATAATGGGTATATATACGCTTCCAAACAAAGTAACACGAAGATTCATAAGCCAAGTCCGCCATGGCTGACTGGCGTTTACTTTTCTCTGCTGTACTGACAATTTTGTCCCCAATCCGGGGGCAAGAGAATGGGGTGGGCAATTGTCATGTTCCTAGTAGCGAAAATACTACTTTGTACGACTTTCGACTAAAAAATGTTCATATGAATGAGACCATTAATTTTTCCGACTATCGAGGAAAAGTGGTAATGTTGGTTAACGTGGCTACCTACTGAGGGCATACGTACCAGTACCATGGAATGAATGCACTACAATCAAACAACAAGGACTTTCAGATGATTGGAGTTCCTTGTAACCAGTTTCACTATGTAAGTTTAATAATTATTTATTCACACTTCCAAATGTCCTTTAATATGAAACACTTAATAAACTCTTATTACTGCGAACAATTTGCTATATTATTTTCTTTCCAACTTAAAATAAAACTTTTAAAAGAGATTTAAAAATGATAAAAAAAACTTTATCGCAACTTCTCTTAACATATTGTGTATGGCTCTCTCCTAATATTATTAGTTACATAGTGTGCTAGTGACCTAATACGGTATATATGGGGTCAGTAAATTCCATATGGGGTGTCGCTCTCACCCCATATGGAATTTACTGACCCCATATATACCGTATTAGTGTGCTAGTGACCTAATACGGTATATATGGGGTCAGTAAATTCCATATGGGGTGCCGCTCTTACCCCATATGGAATTTACTGACGACATATATACCGTATTATGTCACTAGCACACTATGTAACGAATTTATCTTACCGACTATCTTAACGTGTAAAATTTAGACTAGTGACCTATCAAAATGAGCAAGTCTTCAATACACTGAGTTAGCATTAACATGATTAAGAAACTACTTCCTTGCATCCTACAAAAACAGATAACAACAATGACAACTTGTTAGATTTAAATGTGTTTTATGAATTTATTTCACTTTATCATCACTTTCTTCGTCTGTTGAAACCATTAAGATTTTTCTCAGTACTGTTTTGTTTTTCTAAAGGGACGTAACACCACTACTACCGTATATGAAATAAGCCCCGCCTCCCAACTAACCTAATATTAAATATACACGGTTTCCACGAGGACGCTTTCAACCAATCAAATTCCTAGAAATGTATAGGAGGTAAGATAAAGTATCATACCAGCATTTTTACATGGTATCTGCTGTCTATTCATTTACACATCAAATTTGTCAGCGTCGCAAATTTATTATTATTTTTTTAAGTCCGTATGCTTTGAGATACATGTATACACAAATTAAAATAAATATGCATTAATTATCCAAATGGTAAATAAATACAAATATGCTTCATTGTAATGTTTGGACAATTATATTTAATTTATTTGATAGTACGTGGAATTCTACCTACATGTATATGGATTATAGACATTAACTGTTTAGAATCAGTTGTATTTGTACAAATGTACAAGGCTAAGTAACAGGTGTAATGCGAGTTTCAATGAGCTAGTACCACTGTTTCGAGCCGAGTACACTTATACAGCTAATATATAAAGACACTAAAAAGTTATTATCTCAAATCAAATCTTAAACGCGGACCTCTAAGAGGACTCCAAATTGAACCGTGACGTTAACAGTAATTTGACATAACCGTTCGCTCGTAACAGAAGCAGGATATTACAACAGGGGTTTTCGTCGTTCCTGTTATATTTAGAATTCGGGTGAAAAGTCACTGGATACTGATGAAACAAACATAAGTTTAGCTTTACGATGTTTTATATACAACTTCTTCAATAGTGCAATACATTAATTACAATAACAGTTCAACGGTAAATATTCCGAAAAGACAAAACAAATGGTAATTCCAATAAATGTTCTATACTAAACACAATGAATGTCACTGTAAATGCACGGCGTCCGTACAGCTTGACCGCTGGTATCCAACTGCTCATTTACATTTGTCACGTAATGCTATAAACGAATAATACAATTAAAAACATATATACGATAACAAGAAATAGACAATGCTAGGATTAAAATGAATTAACTTCTTAACATGTAAGCTGACAATTTTGAGAACAATAGTATCTTGCTTTTTGATGAAATGTTGCTTATTGATGAAGTTTGAATGTCCACGAAATAAAACAAAGCGGAAAATATCGCTGTCACAATATCAGGAATATATAATGTACGCTAAGTGTTATCTGCACACCTGTATCATGTATTAGTAGAAAGGTCGATTGCAAAATAGATAAAATATTGATGATGTGATATATTAAATTGACAATGAGACAACCATCCTCCAAATACCAAATGACGTAGATTATTTGAAGATTATATGTATATCCTTGTTTTTGTGAGCGTCAATAAATGCTATCAATTTGTAGTGATATTAAGATGATAACACAATATTGACTGTTGTACCCCTATTTTTGACATTTTTACTCTTTGAGTATGTTTGTTTTGTTCATGCATCGTTGACAATGTAATGTAATTTGATGCGACTGTCATACAAGTGAGAGGTTTAGCTAGCTATAAAACCAGGTTCAATCCACCATTTTCTACATTAGAAAATGCCTGTACCAAGTCAGGAATATGACAGTTGTTATCCATTCGTTTGATGTGTTTGGACTTTTGATTTTGCCTTTTGATTTTTGATTTTCCTTTTTGAATTTTCCTCGGAGTTCAGTATTTTTGTGTTTTTACTTTTTAATAACTCTCTCCCTCAGTGTTGTTCTTTCGTATTTGTTTAATATGTGTAATGTTTTTATCTCACGTTGCCATTGTGGGCCATTTCATTCGGAATAGTATATTCTATTCTATTCTATGCTTGTGTTAAAGGAAAGTTGCATTTTTTTTTATTCATAAACCAATTATCCCAAAAAGATGCAAGATTACATTTTTCATGATAGTAATACCTTTTTTTGTTACAGCAAGAACCTGGCGCAAACTCAACAGAAATCATGAATGGAATTACTCATGTCCGTCCCGGATTTGGGTTTGTTCCCAATTTTCCATTAACAGAAAAGATAGAGGTCAATGGGCAAAATCAAGACCCTCTTTTCACGTACTTAAAGGTAATTTATATTATCTCTTATTATCTGAGACAACGTGGGGCCAAATGACATACAAATATATAAAGTAAGAAATATTTTATTTGGCAAAAGTACAAAATTGTACGGCCACGGCTTGACAAAGAATGGGACTGCCGAGAAACATAATTGGCAAGTCCCTAGTATATATAATTAAACCTTATAGTCCATTCCTTATTCCTTATTTCTACATTATTGTCCATTCCTTATTCCTTATTTCCACATTATTGTCCATTCCTTATTCCTTATTTCCACATTATTCTTATTCCTTATTTCCACCTTATTGTTATTCCTTATAATGTCATTTCCTTATATATCAATATAATATCCTTATTAACATTATTGCTTCCAAAATATATCGGATGCTGGCCCTGGGAAACAGAAGCTCAGCGGATACATAATTCCATTATAAGAAGCATAATATATTTGTAGATGTTGTGTCGCTATTTTCGCCATTAAATGGTCGGAGTCTTTGTCTGAAGCCGTGACGAAGGATTGGGATTACAATGGTCGGAGTCTTTGTCTGAAGCCGTGACGAAGGATTGGGATTACAATCGGAATAAGCTACCAGTCATTTCAACCTGAAAAATAGAACAAAAACAGCAGAAAAACGAACAACATGATATAACATAATATAACATTTAACACATGTATATTAACTACATTTTAGGAGTATGTCTTTTATCTAAGTGGTGGGTGGGTGGGTAACTTTTGAAACAAACATTAGTTAATTCATACGGAACCCAATTTTTTGCGTCTTCCCTCTGCTGTATCGTACGTGGTAAAGAAAGAATGATGACGTCACAGTTATCAAGGTTAAAATAATTAACGTGACTCATAATACATAACAAGTTCCACCACGTGTTCAAAGCGGGACAACTCCCAAAACGTAAGCCCACTTTCCTCCGATAACCGGATTTATTCTTCATAGGAATAAATCTTATTAATAAAGATATTCTCAAATGTATACACATTTCGAGATGTTCAATTGAAGGACTTGCATGCTTATCATAATGGTGATAAAACTCAGGGAACTGAAAGATGCTGTTAACTCTGTGCATTTATAGACGTCTCGGAACCATATAACTACATACGGGTATTACGGGTGTTAATTCAAATACCATAGTAAAAAAAATATGCTATAAATCTTTAAAACAACTGAAAAAAGTTTGGATTCCACTGAATCGTTGTCTATCACTGAATACATGAATGCGGAGGATTTGTTATTTCTAGATTTAGAAATAGCGTATAGTGTCTTTGAATAATAACGAAAAACAGCAAACTCAAATTGGTATACAAGTTTATACATGTACACGTATAGTACTTTGAATAATATCACAAGATTCGTTTTTGATGCGTGCGAAGTATAATTCAGACAAGCTCATGATTGTGTTTTATATATCAATATATAATTCGAACTCTTAAAAAATGTTCTATTATATTGTATTGTATTGCATTGTATTTAAAATGTATAATTGTTTGTTTGTATTGCTTGGCCCTTATGGGTGTAATTTTGCAATACAGATTATTATAATTATTAACTGTCAATATTATTTACTTCTTCAAGTTAGTCATGTGTTTCTGTATTAGGAAATGGTATATATATAATTTGATCTCTGTAAGTTACAATATAAAAGATAAAAAAAACAAAGTTTATTTTGTGTGATTCAAGCTACATGTTTAGTAAATTTTTAATTTATTTCAGAAATATTGTGAGCCAACTTCCTATAAAATGTTTGGCATGAATTGGAGCCCAATAGACTCTAGAGACGTAAGATGGAATTTTGAGAAATTTTTGATTGGGCGAGACGGCAAGCCTGTAAAAAGATATTATATTTTGGTAGATCCAACAGAACCTCGAGTTCAAGATGATATTACAGCAGAATTAAAAAAAAGTCGACACGACGGACCGGTAGATATACCGGTAGTCGGATAAATGTTCATATAAACTATTTTCTTATTCATACATTTCATATCATAACAAATTTTCATATTGATTGATTTATGTTATAGTTGTATCTAATTTCAAAGGCTTTATGAAACTGTATTCTTAAACAGTGATGACTGTAGAATATAGTTGATAACATGATAAAATATAGGTAGATTGTGCATTCTTTTCCTATATCATTCGTGCTTTCTTAGCGAATTAGATACAAGTATGACTTTACGATGAATAAAAGATCTGAAAGACATGATTTGATTATTTAAAACAAAAAAAGCACCGCGAAATGCTAAATTGAGGTTAAAAACGTGCAATGATTTGACACATTTCACAAACACTCACAATGATATGACAAAAGGCGTCTACCATATTGATATGACACAACAGTACCATTGACAATGGTATAACACAAGACTAACTGTCAATGATATGACACAATATATAAAAAAGATGTGGTATGATTGTCAATGAGACAACCTTACACAAGAGACAAACATGACACAGAAATTAACAACTATAGGTAACAGTATGGCCTTCAACAATAAGCAAAGTCCAAACCACATAGTCATCTATAAAAAGGTCCCGAAATGACAATGTAAAACAATTCAAACGAGAAAACTAACGGCCTTATTTATGTTAAAAAAATAAACGAAAAACAAATATGTTACACAGAAACAAACGACAACCACTGAATTACAGGCTCCTGACTTGGGACAGGCACAAACATACATAATGTTAAACAAGTTAGCGGGATCCCAACCTTACCCTTAACCTGGGAAAGTGGTATAACAGTACTTCACAGAGGGACAAAAATTCAACGGGACGAGGCCGGGTACTTGTACATCCCGACAACAAAAAAACACTAGGTACAGATCTGAGAGTACTCGTAGTTAGTTAACTGGCAGCTAATTCAAAGCCACTAACAACTAATAAATCAAAAAATGTATCTAATACTAAATAATCAATTCGTACACATCTAACATCCAATGGATTTAATGTAAAGAAGTCATAAACAGTCAGAGAAAAGCACAAGATTTAACGTAATACTTATAAATACATTATTAATTATGACAAAAGATAAAAATGAATTTAATACGAAAACAAAAGTATATAGTCACAAAACTTTGTGAAAAGCGAATTTAGTGCTACAATTTTAGTACACACACTTTTTTGTCCTTAGGTCCACTCGATTTCATTACATATATCGATTCAGGATAAGTTTTCCCCATATTTAAATTAATATTGCACCGTTTTTGGTTAGTCGCAAAAAAAGTTGCTTATGATGTTAGTGTTTTTTAGGCTTCATAAAGGGCAGCACGAAATAATTTATTGTACTATAATTGAATCTTTGACAAAAATTGAAAAATATTTTGTTTTATTGGTTTATTTCTAATAACAGTATGATAGTTTAATATTGTATTAGTATTTTCTGTATTGAGTTTATGCCATATTTGGTGTTTTTATTACGTTTTAGGACATTGTAAACTATCCTAAGACACCTATTTGTATATCCTAACTTTAGGATCAAATTTAGGACATATCTTATTTTATGCGACTTTCGTTAACCTGACTTAGGACAAAGACGTGTCATAAGACCATCCTTAGACATGTCCTAGTCCTAGGACAGCTTCGTTGACACGGCCCCTGACTTAGGACTAAGACGTGTCCTAAGACCATCCTAAGACCTGTCTTAGTCCGAGGACAGCTTCGTTGACAGCTTCGTTGACACGGTCCCAGATATGTTTTCTCTCAGTCGATTTATGACTTTTGAACAGCGGTATACTACTATTGCCTTTATTTTATGTTACGGTAAATAAGTGAAGGTGTGAATTAGTCGTATTACTAAAAATTATGAATTACATGTAACTCCTGATGCACTTAGTTGACACAAATAGAATTATTCCTGAAACTGCCCAGTTATAACCAGTGATTACCCATTTTTAAAATAAATGTTACACCTAACTACTAACTGTTAAAACAATATTGTAATATGAAAAAGTTATCCTTCTAATATGTACCTTGACATTTAACTGTCTCAAACATATTTGTAGAAAATGGCTGATGAAAAAGATATTTACAGAGGAGTTTTTTTTTTCCAATTGTATAATGAAAACTGTGATAGAGTCTTTAAGCCAAAGGAGAAGCTGCACAATGTAATCAGCAAATAAAGCATTTTGTTTGAAAATAAAACTATAAAAAAGAGATGAATACAATAAAACCTTTGAAGTGGAAACCTCATTTCGTGTGATGTTGATATCACTAGCCCAAAGTGACACTGTAAAAGATCTTTATCCGTATGAGGTGCATAGCTTACAATATGAACGCGAATGCAACAAATTCTCTGTATATAATCAGACGGATTCAGTATTACAGTTCTGTTACGACATGTGTATCCGTTTAGAATGCTTCAACGGGACAAAACTAGTTGATGTACTAAAATTGCAGCACGAATATTGCATTTAAGAAAGTTGTGTGACTATTTACTTTTGTTTTTGTATTAAATTCATTTTTATATTTTATCATATTTAATAACGTATTCATTAGAATTCACGTTAAACTCTAACTTTTATTTGCGTGAATTGTTTACCATAAAAGAGTCATCCTCCCTCTCTTTACATATAGATACTAAAATACAACATAGAAACCTTTCATTTTTTTTTCAATTAAATAGGTGTTTGGATGGTCCTAGGACATCGTAGTTAGGACTGTCCTAATACAACTTTGCTTTACATCTTAAGACGTGTCTCAGATACGTCCTAAGACCAACCTAAACAATGTCCTAAATTTGGTCCTAAAGTTAGGATATATAAATAGGTGTCTTAGGCTAGTCCTAAAAGTTACGATGTTCTTAAACGAAATAAAAACAACAAATATGGCATCAATGTATTAATAAAAATACTAATACATTTGATATTTAGAATACTTTCAGATATAAAAAAAAGAAAAGAGTTCATAGTATTTAGTTTGAGCTTTTGAAATAATAAGCATATTACAAGACATTTGTGTGGGTGTGCTAGAACTTACTTGATGTACATATCTAAATACATTGAGACATTGCCGACTAGTCATTTGGTGAAATGCTTTACTTTAAACTAAAATTGCATTTCTGTACACAAGTCTATATGAAATGGACATCAATAGTAAATCTCCAAAAAGTATGTTTGACGATGTCATATCGTTACGCTCATACATTTATATAGAATAAATGGGGCTGTCCTTTTTGCTTAAAAAATACTGTCATCATGACTAACATTTTTTTGCGCCTAATCAAACGGTGCAATGTTTATTTAAATGTGGGCAAAAATGACTCTCTTTGACGTAATCTTATTCAATACATGCAATAAAATCGAGTGGGCCCAAAGACAACAAGTTACATACTAACATTACAGTCCGGAATGCGGTTCGATAAAATTGCTCCCCTTGTTTATTTCGCTCTCCTGTCAAATCATGTAATTTCGCTACCTCCAATGGTAGACGCTACAACGATGGGTGTCGTCAAGAAAGGTACGATTAAAGGAATCAGCTAGGAATTAGACGATCACCATTGGTATAGGTGAGTTGTTTAATAGTTGTTGCTTTGGGATAAATGCATGTTTTCGATTTATTCATAATCAGGAATAGCTAGAAAGGAAAGAAACGTGTTGCTACGTGAACCCGGAAAGGCCGGAACGAATTTAAAAAAAAAATCTGGAGACAATCGTTCTGAGTGTGCCACCTACACATTCAAACGTGTACACAAGCACAGTATTCCCTATCTATGTGATGTGTTTTCATAATCATGTGATATAGGGCAAAAAAAGGTAGCAGCTTTTTGTATCTTGTTGTTAAGCATTTCCAGGGGAGATAATGTTATTTTTCACGGTGTGTTCGATAGGTTTGTTACATTGTAACATTATATAATACACACTCATAAAGTGGATTAAAATAGCCTCCCACACTCAATTAACTGAATTTCAATTATTCTTTTTACCGTAGTGCTATTACATAAGACTTCGGAGGTTCATATCACTTATATTCAACGTTTTTATATCGGATTTTTTTTCACTATTGATGTTGAACGGTTCAAAGTAATAAAAAAAAATCCGATAAAACCGTTGAATGTAAATGATATGAATCTCAGAAGTCTTATACACAGTGTAGATACTATTCTGTACGCTATCCGGAAGTCGCGATTTTCGAAGCGAGAACTTTTTGGATAGTATGTGAACTTCGATGGATATACTGAATTTAACGGGAAGTGGATCATCTGTACATTGCTGAATGATTAATTCAGCTGACATCGATATTCTCAAATGGTTTAGAATTAAATTTAGCACATTCATTATTCGTATCTCTGTCTTAATCAATAGATTTTCAAGTGCATCACTGAGGACAATCAGTCTGTGAACCTAAAAACAATCTTTTTACCCTCTTAGTGTACAAATTAACGTAAATACCAGACTTAATTAACTAAATGAAATATATTTCAAGTGGTGGTAAAAGTTTCAACCAGATCTTTGAAGCCAGAAATAAGAAAATAACACTTGTTTGAATTTCTCACTGTACGATCAGTCTCGCTTGTATATTTTGAAACTGTATGATCAGTCGTTATTTCACTGTATTCTAGTAGTGATTTCAAAGTTATTTACGATACATTTAAAAGATGTCATTTTTCTAAATAACACAAATATATTTCAATAAATTCACATCCTGAAAACTTATATGAAACATGTTTAGCTTAATAGGGTGTACTCGACTTACTACATTCAGTATAAGGATGTGAAATGTTGTTAAAATCTTTATATTTCACTGTATTCTAGTAGTGATTTCAAAGTTATTTACGATACAGTTAGAAGGTGTCATTTTTCGAAATAACACAAATATATTTCAATAAATTAACATCCTGAAAAAAACTTATATGAAACATTGAAGGCCGTACTTTAACCTATAATGGTTTAATTTTTAAATTGTTATTTGGATGGAGAGTTGTCTCATTGGCACTCACACCATATCTTGCTATATCTATTAGCTTAATAGGGTGTACTCGACTTACTACATTCAGTATAAGGATGTTTAAATGTTGTTAAAACAAGAGGAAGGTTTGTTGTATGTATAAGTTTCAGAATTGTCCTCCGTTATACTTAAAATTGTACAAACGCACAGATTTAATTGTAATACAAAAATGCATGTGTTTACACACATTCGAGGCCGTACTGTAGCCTATAATTGATCACAGTTACTTCACTTTGTTTTGGGAGTAGAGCTATTTCTGTGACACCCAATTGTACAACACTGCGGGGGTTTATAATGATAATGAAGGCCGTCTTTCCGTTCGTTCGTTGGACAGTTATACTATGTTTGGCCGGTTTTGTAAGTATATCTCCTCATTTACCACTCAATATACAATGGGGTTTCCAGCCATTTTTAAATGGAGAGAGGGTCCAATCCAGGAGAAAAGGGGATTCCAAATATATGTTCCCATACAAATGCATTGATAGTTAAAAAGGATTTCAATCCGCCGGATCGCCTTTTTTTTTATCCGTCACTGATATGACTTAATTAATCTTTCCCGGATTCCTTATCATAAATTATAATGACTGTATTGTGCACCGTCTATTTCGAATTAAAGTAAACATCTTTTATGGGGGTTCTTTGTATAAGATACGGACTATGCATTATATGGGGCACCTATCAGGTTTTTCCAACACCACCTCCTAAACCAATTATAAAAGTTCTGAACTGAATTGTTCCATTTTTAATCAATTAATGCAAATATGCACCTTCTATTTCTATTTTTTGATGAAAATATTTTTCATGTTTTTATATCTCAAATACGGACTTTGCCATAGTTTTATATTGGGCGTATCTATTTTATATCCACAAATTCCTTCAGACACTTAACTTTGTGAATCTTTTTTAGATTCGTTATCATTTAATTCAATTGTGCACCTCTTATTTTCATTTTTTTTTTAGAAAACTCACCGTTTTCCCCTTCCGTGATAAGGGCTTTTCCACTACCTTATTGGGTGGTACCCATTCACTATACGCAACTTTCCTAAACTTACCGTATATTAATAAAACTTTCTCAGATTCTTTATCAAATGATGCCACTCTGCACCTATATTTTAGTTGGTTTTTTTTTTTTTTTTTTGGGGGGGGGGTATTTTTTCCAAAACATGGACTTCAGAAGCGGCGGGAGAATACTTTCGTTAATTCTTTTCTCAATACCTCAAGTTTTTAAACAAATCACTGCATGTTGTATTGAGTTGTAAATACTTAAATTTACATATATTACTTCAAAAAGAAGATGAAATATTATTGCCAATTGATTGCCAATTTAATTATACAACTTTCCCTCCGCGTCTCAAATGTTCCCTGAATAAAATAATTCACATGAGACAAACCAACGACCATAAATTATATACAGCGAGGTAATACGTATTTGTTAGATCTAACCCACACACACACACACACCAACAAAAACACCGATACACACCAACAACCCTTTTAACCCCGCACAATTGAAATATGAAAAAAAAAACAAAAACGTTTAAATCCCTTTTAAATAAGCTGTACTCGCCAGACCGATAAAATGCCAAACTTAAAGCAAACAATATCGAACAAAAATGAGGACAAAATCACAAATATTCAAAACGACAACGCAGTGAAGCAGTGATATAACTTAGGAAGCTACCATTTGATTTTTAGGGGGGGGGCTAGGATGAAAAATTGTGTCCTGCTTTTTTTTTTATTTGTAATCTCTATCCTGCCTTTTTATTTTTCAGTCTATTCGGTCCTGCCTTTTTTCTTAGCTTATCCTGACTTTTTTACAACAAATGTCATCCTGCCTTTTTTTTTCCAAGTTACTCATCCTGCCTTTTTTTTTTACGACCATTGGTTGACGACCTAAATTATCCCATTGACTGGGACAGATTAGGTGAACGTTTGTTGGTAACAATCACTGCTCACTATGTACTTGTTAAAGACACTGAATCTGTGGGGTCACGAAAGGTTCTCAACACCTAAATAAAGTAATTCGAAAAACTAATCCGGAATAATACGATGTGTTGATTTATATCAATAATATAAATCAAAACATAAAGGTTATTCCTGAATAATTTTTCGAATTATTTTATTATTAAAGGCGTTAAGAACCTATGGTGACCCCACAGTTTAAATTATATAATAAGTAAGAAGTGAGCAATGGTCGTTACCGACAAACGTTCACTTGATCTGTCCCAGTCAATGGGATAATTTAGGTCGTCAATCAATGGCCAGGACCACACTGTTTTGAATATGATTCTATATTGATTTGAATTTAACATGTTCATTTCATTAACAATTTTCAAATAACAAAGTCAGTAGATATTAACAATGTGCCTCCTTTTCACCCCATCCCAAAGTTTTTCTCAGGGTCGACTAATATCAACTTTTAACCTGAATGTTTCGGCGGACGGTGTAAATAGTCTTTTAAAATGTTATAGCTAAAAAGATAACTGCAACTATACACTATTACAAAGTCCACAAGCAAATCAAGTATTGCTTTTTAGGCGTTTGATTTTAAACAAGACTGACGGAACAAAAATACAATTATTTTGCAGTCTACAAAAATCATCATATCTATATTTATATTGTCTGATGAACGATATTACACTTTAAAGTTCCCTGGACAGTTCATAATATCATATAAATACGTAGATACCTTCAAATTGCCTTTGTTTTTTCTTCAAAATCACGACTGGTCATACAGTAAAAAAATTTGAAATCGCTACTAGAATACAGTCAGTTATGGACTGATCGTACAGTAATTTATTTTGGTATCCTCAAGGAAAACATATTTTTTATGGGAAATACGAATGTTCTACTTAAATACGAAACGAATATTGAAACAGTATATATTGAACTTTAAACTGATGCAAATATTTGCAATAAAAGGTTATTTGTTTTGTACTACGAGAGCAAAATTGTCCATCGATTTCACTTTTTTCTATGAAGTTGGTATGATGCACACGTATATTTTATATTCTGCTGCATGTTTTTGTTAAAGTTACACATATTTATGATGCTTTACATACCTTGAAGATGTTCAAAGCACTTTATAGATATAGGTGTAAACAAATGATGAGAAAAGTCACCGTAGGCAAAACCGTCCTGTTAGCCAGTTGGTAGTCATCGCTTCGAAAATCGCGACTTCCGGATAGCGTACAGAATAGTATCTACACTGTGTTATATATTGTCCTCTAATATAAGACCGGAGGTTCATATCATTTACATTCAACGTTTTTTATCGAACTTTTGTTTACTATCAATGTTGAACGGTTCAACGGTTCGACATTGGTAGTTAAAAAAAAATCCGATAAAAAATAACGGTTCAACATTGATATTAAAAAAAATCCGATAAACATGTTGAATGTAAATGAAATGAAACTCTGAAGCCTTACATTATAGGACTATCGTTTATTAGTTCTTTATCCTAACTAAATGTTTTTTGTGGTGTACATTACAAAAAAAAAGGGGGGGGGGTTCAAAAACACCAAAATACCTTAACAATCCTACAATATCTGTTTACAGAATGAGAGAGATATTTGTATTCTTAAACTAATTTTTCTCACATGTTTGTTAGATATGTTGAAAATACAGACAAAATTAATGTTTAGTACGTATATCCATCCCCTCTTTTTCAATTCATTAGTTGAAGATACAGCTCTGAAGAATATGCAATAACATACATTATTCTAACATGTGAAGACCAATGAAAACATTTGATATGATTTGAAAACAAGGCCAATTAAGTAGGAACTTTCGGTTTCGTAGACATAAATTATAATTCAACATTTTCGATTAATATTTTAAATTTTCTTTATTTCATATTCTAGTATGTTAAATAACATGTTTATATTTTGTGATGCATCTGATGTATAAATCCAGTGTCAGATCCGGGAAAGAGCTCTTAGTTCCGATCCGTTTGTACGGGGAACATGTAGTTGCAACCCCCTCTTTAATTGCCTGTTCGATTTTTATGTTTGCAGTGTCGAAAAGGGAGATAGACAGCAGTTTTATCAAGAAGTTATGTGAAAGTTCTGCTATATACATTCGACAGTTAGGAATTATTCTGAAGTACACATGTCGACCAGAGGCATAGAACAGAGAGGAGAGGTTTTAAAGTACCAGATGCTTATCTGAGATTCCAATTTGAACTAAAGAAAGCAATATATAAAGATATGTAGGAGAAATAATCTATATGAATAAAGTTATGCCACAAAAGGAACTTGTTTTTTTTATATACATAACTTGTCAAACGTATGGATCATAACAGAAGAGATGTGAATGCATCCTTCATAGCCTTGTAATACTGATGGTAATAATTTATATAATTTTTGAGATGATATAGCAGTGCCATTGGTTTCCTCTTTCTCCTTCTTCATAGAACTTGATCAGCTGAACCCTTCTTTTTTTTTAAATTAGAGCCCTGTTCAAGAACAGAATAAAGAACATATGCTTAATTTTCGTTATCTTTTAGAATCATCATTTTTTTTTAAAATAAAACAGGTTGTACATTCTACTAAAATATGCTAGTCAACCGTAAATGTTAACACCCCAAAAAAGGTCTTTAAATTAGTATAGTCATATTTCAACTTATAAAATATGTCAAAGGTTTAAGCATCCCAAACATTACCATGTGACTTGAATTTTTGATTTGTCAATATCAAGCAAACTCGATATTTCCAATAACATCATAATAGTTCCGTTTTTATTATTAAAACAACAAAGGACTAACTCTTGTACAAAACTGTAACAGATTATCAAAAACTGTCTAGTAAGTACAATTTTAACCCAAGCCGCTGCTCTTTTAAGCACCGTCTTAGCAACGGCTTGGTTGATTGTAAGTGTTTGGTGCAAAGACTGAAGACTTGAGACAATAACATGGAGGTAAGAAGATGTATAAGAACAACGTTTTAAAGAAAAAAGGCGGATTCGGGGGGGGGGGGGGGGGGGGGGGGGGCTTTCGTCGGGAAAATATGTTTGATTAAACATAGGGAATCACTGAAGCATGACTGGAGCGAGCTCCCCTTAGCTCAGTTAGCCCCCCCCCCCCCCTTTCCCTCCTAATGTAAAATTCTAGATCCGCCACTGAATATTGGTTTGAACAGTGCGATGGAAGTCTTCAAATGTATAAAAAAAATGAGTCTTTGTGCTGGTTATTTACATACGGGAACGAAAATTTAACTTCAAATTGTGAAAAAGAGTGAGGGGTAAGATTCATTCAACAAAAATATCGTCTGATCCAAAATTCGTTCGAAAAAATATTGTTGTCAGGCAAAATTTAAAACCAGAAAAAATATTATGAATTCTGATCTTCCTAAACCTTAAAGTGTTAAGTTTTGAAAGAAAAAAATATTTTATTGGTGGAGGCGGACAATAAATGGTCGCGCTCAGACAAGAAAACCATACCCCGTTTAAAGTTAAATGAATAACTTAATTCCTTGTTGATGGATTGTTTCCTGGCTTGCTTTGGTAGAGTATTGTTGCATGTTTCACATTCGAGTAATATATATACGCATGTGTAGTACATGAAATATGAAGACACCGGTGTACTACTATAGTACTTGACTTGTAATAGTGAGCATGTATGAGAAAAATAGAGTGAGCCAATTGTAAGATGCTATAAGATAGACTAACAAGAATGTGTCAATAGTACACGGATGCCCCACTCGCACTTTTTTTTTACATGTTCAGTGGACCGTGAAATTGGGGTCAATACTTTAATTTGGCGTTAAAATTAGAAAGATCATATAGGGAACATATTTACTAAGTTTCAAGTTGATCAAGTTGATTGGACTTCAACTTCATCAAAAACTACCTTGACCAAAAACTTTAACCTGAAGCGGGACGAACGAACGAACGAACGATCGGACGCACAGACCAGAAAACATAATGCCTCTCTACTATAGGTGGGGCAATAAAAATGTATCGAAAATATAGCACAAAAGAAATCATGAAATAACTCAGTGCAATCCCAATCTAAGATGCAAACACATCAAAAGAAAAACAAAATCACACCATATCTCCACATGACACAAAACAAAAACCAACTGCAATCAACAAATAAGACGCAAAGAGTCACAAGAAGTTAAAAAAAAATCCATTCGCGGGCAACTACCGACTTATTATACTGTATGATCGAACACAAACATATTAGCCAAAATATGACACCAAAGAAATAAGACGCAAACTAAATTACAAGATCAATAAATGATGTATAAAAAATAATTCCGAGCGACAATTGGTTAACACAAACAAAAGGAATACAACGATATAAATATATGCAACTTCACAATGATCAACCAATCCGGGTTACTGTATAACTAAGATGTAATAAAATGTGGAACAAAACTTTTTTAAATAATACAGAAATTATGACTGTCGGTGTAAATGTAATTGTTTAAGAAAAAAACATGTCAAACATGCAAATATTATTTAAAATAAATTAGTTTTAATCACTTAAAAGTCATGTGATGTTACATATATAGGACGGGTGTGTTCGATGTGTAAATTTATTAACAAAACCCCGTCATATAACATCCAACTTTGAAATTGCGTCCAAATGTCAATTTTAGGTGTGCCACTTTGGGAATGGTCTTAAACGATTGACAATTCATTTCTCAATTTTTGTAATTTTCCACAGATTTTTTCTATGTCGGGCAAAAAAAAGTAGCAGTTTTTAAGGAGACCCCCTAAATGACGTAACAGCTTGACTTATGGTCGTTTTAAAAACGATTGTTTGCAGGTTGCATTGTTAACAATTGTACAATATGAAAATTAAACATCGTGAATGCAAATATTTATAATGACTTTACGGAAAGTAACTTTTGTGACATCTTGACAACCGTATACAAAGTTTGTTTCACTTTTCTACCTTCTAAACACAAGAGGTCGAATTCTTTTGTTCTAATTAAACCGCATATCGGACTGATTAAATTCTAGCACGAATATCCCATTTAACAAAGTTATGTTACTATTTATATTTCTTATCATGAATAATAACGTATCTACTAGTATTACGTTTAAACTTTTATTTTGCATAAATTGTTTTCCATATAAGAGTCATCCTGTCTTCCTTTACACATATAGTGAAATACAATAAAATATATGTCATTGATTCCCTTCATATTTTTTTCAATTAAATAATGTGTTATGATGGTCCTAGGACCATCGTAGTTAGTGCTGTCCTAAGATAGCTTTGTTTTACATCATAAGACATGTCTCAGGCACTTCCTAAGACCATCCGAAATAATGTCTTAAGACCTATCTTAGGATATATCCTAGGATATTTTCATTGACACGGTCCTCGGGTTACAAAATAAAACGGAGGATAACAATGTAACAGCAGAAACACTGAAGTGCAACAAAAACAAACGCAAATAAACATAGAAACGAACTACTAAACTAATGTATTTAATAACAACTGCCGTATATAAAGGACGTACTTTTAACAATCACTGTGTTAGAGTCAATTTTCAATGCATGAAGAGAAAGAGTTTGGTTAGCTTGTTTGCCTTGCTCGCTTTTTTTTAAATGTTTGCACAATGATTGTAATTAAGATTTACTACTGCAAACAATATAAGTAGGTGGAGTTAAGCCTGTATATCAGGTAAATTTGAATATTTGATAATGTCCAATCAAATCTAAAAATAATGTATAAAAGTTTAACTTTTGATATTGTTTTCAGATGGTGATCTTAATTACAGTTGTTGTCCATTCGTTTTTTATGTGTTTTGCCATTTGATTTTGCCATGTGCATGATTATGGACCAATTGAATTGTCCTCGGAGCTCAGCATTTTTGTGATTTTACTTTTTATAATGCTCGAGCAAACATTAATACACACATAACAATAGGATCATAATGCAATTGTAATTTTTCATATTTCTTTATTTAATCGTTTACATGAAGCTTATTCGGTACATATTTGTTAAATAAAATAGATATTAGCATTTAGAATTCAAAGGTTAAAGATGTTTATCTATATTCTAAAGTTTAGAATTTGTATCGTTGCAAATCATTTATAAACTTCTTTGAAAAACTTATACATTGTATATAACTGATTTGGAACTATTATGTTTAATGGTCGGCAGATTGATGTTCAGTCCACCCTTGTAAAGCTGTGCATTTCCAAATCTCCATTTAAGGTAAGTGCATCTGCCATTTGTCTTCTTTATGATACGAGTTACATTAACTTCATTGAATGTTCCATTTCTTTTCATTCGGATTTCATGATTGAAGGTGTTCTTCTGGAATAAATCATGTACTGGTATTGTTTTCGCTGTTTTTGGTTTTATTTACTTTGTTACTTAGAACGCGCTTTAGGTATTTGGTATCCATCATCTCTGATTAAATCAGTTCAGAAACTAGAACAAGCTGTGCTCTGCATCCCCAAATCGTCAGCAGAATTGCTCCTGTTATACAAACAAGGCAAGCAAGCTAACCAAACTCTTACTATGCATGCATTAGGAAAATGTCTATAATGGCTATTAATAGAATTATTTGTATTCGAAAGAAACATTTTGTAACGCTATAATTGCTTCGTGCAAAATACATTTTAAATACTGTTACGTTTATAGGTGTTTGTTTCAAATATGTTTATCAAAGTGACGGTCAATTAGTCTTTGAAGATTTGTTTATAATACGATCAATCTATATCTAGATTATGCCGGTTTTGACCTGCTGTTTATTTACTGTTTATTTATAAACATACACGATATATATAGTATGTATATCTACTCCTTTACAAAATCTATATAAAAAAAAACATTATAAAAACTATCTTCATTTCTGGAAGGAAAATGGAAATTAAGTAAAACAATCAGATCAAGGTAAATGTGATATTTATTTTTCCTTTGATTTTCCTGTAATCTGTTTTGAAAAATATTTGGATTTCAAAGATTTTAGATTAAGGCAATCATGATTACCTTAGCCGTATTTGGCACAACTTTTTTGAATTTTGGATCCTCTATGCTCTTCAACTTTGTATTGTTTGGCTTTATAACTATTTTGATATTAGCGTCACTGATTTTAGTTTAAACATATTTTATTTACTCAAAGTAAAATGGATTGGACACAAGTAAGCCATTCTTATGAAGTCCGCTCCGAATGACAATAATTTACAATACAATATAAACATGAGCATGCAATATCAAAATAAACAATATTTTACGAGTCTATCAATTGAGAAAAAAAATTAAACAGAAATAAATGTAAACATTGAAAACGATGATGATAATGATGACGTTGATGTACCGTAAAAACATTTTCTACATAACAATAAATCTCTCAGACCTTTTGATACTGATGAGTCTTATGTAGACGAAACGCGCGTCTGGCGTACTGAATTATGGTCCTGGTACTTTTGATAACTAATTATAATAAGCGCTCTTCAATAAAGGATTGAGAGTGATGGATACGCAAAAATTACTGTGAAATTAATAAAAAATAAAATAATAATAGGTATACTGTACATAAAGTTGAGGATGTGATACATTGTTACTGCATGCTTACTATATGGCTCATCAGTTGAAAAACAATCTTATAATTATTATTCTTTATATTTAATATAAAGATCAATACACACTTTTTTCATTTTATTTTAATAAAATACAATTATGAAAAAAAAAGAAATAATGAACAATTGTGTGCCATTCTATTAAATTAATAACTTCAATGTCAATGTATGCTTTCACCTAAGAATTAAACTACATTTTTTTGTAATCATTTAATATAAAATAAATATTGTTTATAGGACTCTCTTCCTTTAGGTTTTAACACCTTTTTTTCAATTTTCCACAATGCATTGTCTTTGATGAGTACTAGTTGCATTCAGACTAGTAGTAGGATACAACTATTCCATTTCCATGGCAATCTGGATGCGATGAAAAGGTGTCACATTTCTTCAAAACCATCTTGATATCTTAAATACCTCATTAGTCCATTTTTCGTCATATTCACATGAGAATATATTTCTCTAAAATGAAAGTCTTACTTGATCAACAAGTCTCAGAGATTTACAGGTGAAATGTTTCTCTAACTTTTCAGAATGTGGCCTGGAAAGATATGTCGACAAACTTACAGTTTCTTCGTCTTTTGTTTATACTACAATTGGCGACATATCGATAGTAATAAGAATGGTACGGTTGTATACATTTGCTAAACCTTGAAGTTTGTTAATATAACTGTGAGACTGTTTGTACGAAAAGTAGCGATTTTGTTTGGCAATTATAATTTCTACAACACGCTCATAAACGGACGTCTTAACTGGGTCGATACCTCTGCTGGTAGAATATCAGTCCCCGGGGGTATCATCAGCTCAGTAGACAGTACTTCTGTACTAACATGATTTAACAAACTTTACTTAAATTGTCCGTTTATAAATTAAGAAGTTATTAAGAAACTAAGGTTTCAATTCCATCAGGCAAAGTTGGCTTTAGACGAATTTGGCTATTTATTTTTGGTATTTTGACATATAGCTCTTCAACGGTTTCGGTACTTATACATCTTCGGATTTCAAATGTTTGGCTTTTAACGTTTTTGATGAAAGGTAAATCCAGAAAAGCGCGTCGGACACAAGACATTATTAAACGTGTTGTTTTAAGTATTTACATCACTGGGTCGATACCTATGCTGGTGAACTATCAGTCCCCTCGGGTATCATCAGCTCAGTAGTCAGTACTTCGGTACTGACATGATTTAACAAACAGTACTAAAATTGTCCGTTTATAAATTTTGAAATTATTGAGATTAGAATCTAAGGTTTCAACTCCATCAGGCAAAGTTGACTTTAAATGAATTTAGCTATTTATTTTTGGGATTTTTGACAAGCTCTTCAACGGTTTCGGTACTTATACATCTTCGGATTTCAAATGTCTAGCTTTTAGCGTTCCCGGTGAAAGTAAATCCAGAAAAGCGCTTCGGACACAAGAAATTATTAAACATGTTGTTTTCAATTTTTTAACCCCATTAAAGCCAAATATGATTATTCCTTAAATTCCGAAAACTGCATGTACTATTTTTGCCTTGAATTCCCGTCACATATCGTTCTTATACTATTTGAAACTCCCTACTACTGCCGCCGACGCAGCAGAAGTAATACATAAAATAATTGGCGGCTGCAGCAGTGATATAGGGTCTGCAATGGAGAAGGCAACGTATTAATTCTCTGCAAATATGATTGAGTCATGATTACATATTTGTCAAACGTTGTTCTTTTAACGTTATTACTTGCCTTTCAATGTGATATATACACTGACACTTCAAAACAGTCTCATTCAATAAGTATTCGTCAAGTAAAACCGATGAGTGATAAAACTTGCCCCGTGTGTAACCTAGGACGTTATGATGCGAAACTATATGAACGAACATGGAATTACTCGACCATTCCCTCAGAGCACTCATGTGCATCCATCACTGCCGCTGCTGAGGGAAAAAAACATTCCGTCCTCTATCGCTGAAGGAAGAAACACTATCGCAGCCGCCGCAGTCGCTGCAAAAGGAAGATACACTTTTTCCGAAGTGCCGCAGAGGAAATAAGACAATTTGTCAAATTGTGTCAAACATCCATATACAACGGCGATAAGTGGGCACATGTCTTGCTAAAAATAAAAAACATTTTTGAAACAACTTCTCCATGTTTCATAACTTATTCAACCTATTGTACAGAAAATAGTATGGCTATAAAGACGTTGGAAGCCATTCTAAGACGAAATGCAAAGGACTTTTAAAGCACATCTTGAATTTATACAACTACGGCTGGTAATCTTTACAAGCAGAACAATCGGTTCTTCAATGAAAACTGTAAGAGGATTTCCTGGTTACACTTGAGTCATTGTCACCGATTGGCAAGGTATGAACATTTCTAAATGCGATATTTTCTAATTTAACTAATCAAATATTGCAAATTGGATAACTCTATGATGTATTGAAGGCTTTCTTGAAGAGAAACATATATCGGTTACTGTTGTGCATGGAGTTTATCACCTGCACAAAACAATTGTCTAACGGACAGCATGTACGATTTGAAAGACATAGTAAGCAATGATGTCCTGAAAACAAATCTTTGAAAAGGAAAAAAAGACGACTAAGATCTATATGACGAAAATACTTCTCAAAGTCACACACTGAATGTGTTGAATATGATATTGGTTCATATGATAGTAGTGAAATTGAAGATGGAAACACAGACGAAATGAAGGATAGATAACACAGCTATTGATATGACCAAACATATTTAAGAATGAATATACGACAAGTATATGGAAGAGGGTATGAATATTGCCGATGCTGTTCAACAATGCAATAAAGTTAAATAACCCCTCTTGTTCTTATTCAGTTTTTTAAACGTTATACTTATCTGTTAAAACTGATAGTACTAATGGAGGAAAGTAATGTGCCCTCTGACATTGTTCAACAAATTCAGAATATAGTTGACTGTCCCTCTGGTATCTTTCGTCCCTCCTTTGAAGACGATAAAAAATACAGAACTGCAATTCAGCGTATTCTCCGGAAAAATCAGCATTAATTTGATGAATTATTTGAAGAGGATTACTTTTAAATGAAAAGTGAAATCAAAGACACTTGTCTCTGAAAAAAATCCTGTATATACTTTAGTTATATATTAAGGTATAATGGGGTTTTTTTTTAGAGACAAGTGCCTATAAGTAAATTTGATGATGACGCGTGACTACGGACAACAAGGGAGGTAATGCAGACGAGACTGAGGAAGAGGTAGTCCAAATAATAAGGACGTCTTGATAGGCTATTATGTTTTTTTTTGCTTTGACCAGCATATCTTCTAAAACAATTGAAGGAATATTGCACATTTAAGTTAAAATTTGGTGATCAAGTTAGCCTTACATTTATCAGAAATATATTTTCAGGTGATTATGACAAAATATGGACTGATGGGCTATTTACGACATCAGAAAAGTTTTGATAAAAATTTGCAATGAAAAGGGAATAGCTGATTCCTACTACCAATTTGAACTACAACGAATACTGAAGACAATGCATTGTGGGAAAAAATGTGTTTCGGGTATCATATATGTAGACATATGACTATCCTCATCAGGTATCCCTAGCCTATATTTACCTTTCTTGTAATCAATGATTTTGAATGGTTTGAGTTTGATTTCACTCATGGGGATACCACACATGGTTATACTGTCTTTTTCTTGTTACTGTGTTCTAGTTAGTTATTTCCGTTTTTATTTAAGCTATTATATTTCTTTATTGTCTATGATATTTTCGTCTTTAATTTGATCTGTTTATATTATAATTCATCTTTAAATTCGTTAAATATTCTTTTAGATTTTATGTCTTTTATATGCAATTAATCGCTGGTTTACGAAAAATAGTTTTTGCATTTCTGTTTTGTTCGATTAGCTGCAAATGTTTCCTTAAAGCTTTGTCGATTTCTTCAAATGCTGGTTCAATCTGGTTTCACAAATGTGTCGTGGAGCTACTTTCTTATTTGTATAATTATATTTTAAAATGTGTTCTCTTTCTTGTCTTCTTGTTTTTGTTATGATGTTGTCATTATCATGTTCGTTCTGCTCTTTTTTGAGAAGTTTATAAGTTATTGCAAGATCTTATAAACCGAATAATATCTGCAGTAATGGATCATTTTAAGACTGACATGTAGGGTGAGTTGATGTTCTTTCCAGGTATTGAAAATTATCAGTCAGTGTTCTATATAGTTTGATGTTTAAAATTTGTTCCCCCCATCTTTCACATTTGAAGTCAGTAATGTGAAGAAACTGTATACTTTCCGAAAATATCGCATAATGTTTGTTTAAAAGAATAAGCGATGTCGAAGAAGATGTTAATAAGACAAAACCATCGTCCCGATAAATTGATAAATGAGTGATACCGTTTTTAAACGGAAAAAGTTTAGTATTTTTGTCATTTGAGACATTGAATGATACAAAAAGGAGAGAAATGTGTTACTATTTTCTTTAACAAACAATCCAAATGATACTAAAATACGTTACTTAAAAAAAAAAACTTTGAAGAACTTGATGTTTTTGCGTCTGTTGAAATATTCATTGAAAGCAATTTGATAAAAGATTATTCGAAACGTTAAAGCTGTCAAATAAAAGTAGTGGGGAAATAGATTCAAAACAGAGTGAGGATAATTCCATTGAACAAGTACCAGAAGAACATTTTAGGCTTACTTTTAAGGTTTTAATACAAATAAGCATTGATAAAGATTACCGAATTTGTATTTCTTTTCACTTCTGTGTTCGTGTTCAATTTGATTCACATATGATCCACGAAATTCAACTGGTATGTAAATAGCTGTTTATTGTAGTGTTTGTGTACCATTTGAACACTCAGTTAGCGTGAGAATATGTACCCCTAGCTTGTCTGAATATGTACACCAAATGTAACTCATGCTATTATACACCTATTGCCTGGTTATGAGGTATATACCAAGTGTGTTGTCCCTGAGATACAAAATATTGCTCGAGGCAAGACTTTTATCTTGATCTTTATATAGAAATAGACTTTATATACGACAGAGTTTTGTCTTTTCTGTTCTGTGTACGCAAACTGCAGAGGTCATAGTTTTTTAAAATGTTCTTTGGGGGCATAAGGTAACGGCAACTCCATATAAACTTTACAATGGAAAGGCGCAAAACTTTAAAATGATCAAAACAAGCTTTATTTTATAAGAGTTGCATACATTTACGAACTCGGCGACTCATAACTTATCAATGTCACGAGAGATACATGTGTAATCAATACAAAGCGATAAATGATGTACTCGAATAAGCAAACTTGAATTTTAATGGCAATTTCCATGAGAAATGAAATTCAAAGTGTGAAAAAAACACGATTATACAAAATTATACTATCGTAGAAAAAGGAAAGTATAATGATTTGATGGTAGATGTCCAAGATAGTAAACATGATATGTGCTGCAGTACAGGTATTTGGATGCACATCGCAATCTTAACTTATCTAAGCTTATACTTATTTAGATACGCTGATCATCAACAAACTATGAACTTCTGCGGAAATAACCTGCTTCCGTTTGATTGTCTTCCTATTATTGCATGTACTTACACGGTGTTAAGGTCGTGTTCTCTAATCAAATGCGCATTACACTAATATGCAAAGGTTATATATTATTGTTGCAGAGAGTAGTTCGTTTGAATTGATTAACAATCGATGCTTTAAATATCTGATAAAATCAGTAAATTATTGCACGTATCGATTCCAGGCTCCGCATGAAGGTTGTTGTGTCCTTTTACTGACCTTGATACATGTCTCCAATCAACGTTTTTGACAAGATGATTTTAATCGAATAATCGCATTTTATGGCATTTAACAAATAGTGATTGTTAATGGTAAATGTCCTGAAAGTGTTTTTGAATCAAACCAATCTATAGACATAGGAATACATATGTTCGAATACATTTAGATGTGTTGTTATTGATTATTGTTAGGATTGACTGAAAAATGCTGACGACATGATCCCACGATATTTCTGAAGAAAGTATTATAAGCGTTATTTCAATTCAGTTTATTTGGAGAACAAAGTAAGTATTATTTCTTATACTTTTTTTTTTTAGTCTTCTATTTTAAATTTTACGCAAACTAAATTTAAAAAAAACTATTAAAGAAAAGCCATCCGTATTTGTAAGTATATATTGGCTCAAAGATCTTGCAATACTATACAAATCCTTGAATACATGAAAATGATACTTTATTTTTAGTACATAATGTTGAAATCCAAACCTTTGCATCTAAATATTGGAAAAATGGGAAATGAGTAAAAAAAAAAAACAATTTTGAAATCTTTGTAGTTTTCAACATGAACAGTGACTTTAAGAATCCGTTTTAAAAAAATAGATATAGAATGAAATTCAAAACAGTGTGGCTGTGGCCATTGATTGACACATTAAATTCATCCATTGACTGGGACAATTTGTCTGTCTAGAAGACTGCAACTTAAACAACATAATACAGCTAAATTTATAAGCGCAAATACCTTTGGACAATTTTTACGGTTTTTTTTTTTTCAAGCCAAGTTGACGTAAGTGAATTGACATCACACTAAAATGTGTTGCATTTTATGGTTATATTTACATCTTTTTACAAGATGTTTCAGATACTTTCTTTTTTGTCCAATATACTTCCTATCATTTTTACTTAAACATTTTGTTTTCAGCAGAATGTCTGAAAAATCAACAAAATCACCAGAACGAGATATGAGAGATGTAGGATCTCCCAAAGCTAGATTACTAAAGAACCAACGAAGTCGTCATGATTCAGTTGCCAGTAGAACTCGTCATGATTCTGTTCTCAGCGGTCGGAGTGTCGGGAGCGGGAGTCTCCATCGTCGGTTGTCATACAGACGACAGTCGAGTCTTGGTCTACCTCACTGTGACTCTTTTAAGTCCATGATACTTGAAGAAAAGAAAGAAATAGAGGTAGCAAAGGAAGGAGGTAAATTAGTTAATACTTTAGTTTGATCGGAGAGGGACCTTGTACTATATCACCTGCATTTTTCAACATTTGAATTCAATATATCTTGGATCTTGAACACCTCATCATAATAAAGGGTATGATGATAAATATTAAGATAAACAATAGTTTCTGAATAGTAAATTTCACTGAAAAATATAAATTTACCAACGTATTGAAATAGGTCGGACCCCTATCTCATTAATGTGCATACTATAAATCTCTTCTTTTATTTATAAATAAGTGAAGTAATTGGAAAAGTATAATCAAACGCAAACCCATTCACGTGTTGAGAAACCTGACAAATAAACGATAGAACATATTCAGATAAACAAACTTTGGAAGCAATTAAAGATATAAAGGATATCCGGAGGTTGGTACCTTTTTTTCTTAACATCCGGGGGCTGGTACTTTTCTTCTTCACGACGAATAATTAAGTGACATCTCGTTTTAGCTCATCGGGACCGTGAGCTTATGACATCAGCGTCAGTCGTCGTCCGTTGTCTCTCGTCTGCCTTGTCGAAGAATCTTCTCTGAAATTACTGGGCCAAATACCTTCAAACAGTTCGTATCCATTCGTTTTTTATGTGTTTTGTTATTTGATTTTGCCATGTGATTATCGACTTTCCGTTTAGATTTTCCTCTGAGTTCAGTATTTTTGTGATTTTACTTTTTCCTTGGGGTATCGAGTTTATATAATGTGTATCCGAAGTCTTGATCCATTAAAATCATGGCCGCAATGGCTAGAAATAGAATGTAGGGGTCAAATGCAGTTTTTGGCTAATATCTCGAAGACTAAATCATTAAGAACAATCTGACATTGGATTAAAATGTTCAAAAGGGCAAGATCTATTAGACCTGAAATTTTCTTATGGATCGAACATCTCGCTGCCATTAAATTTGTAATTTTAAGGAAAATTTTTAGTTTTTGGTTATTATCTTGAATCTAATTGAAGATAAAGATAAATTGTAAACAGCAAAAACGTTCAGCGAAGTATTAAAGATTTATAAAAAAGTTAACATGACCAAAATTATCAATTGATTCTTAAGGAGTTATTTTCCTTTTACGGAAAATTTTACAAAATTTGTTTATCATGTTTACTAACTTTTAAAAATACTCACACCTGAAACTACATGAACCAAATTAAACCGAACTTAAAACAAATTGATTTGTAGGTAACCTAGAATACAGTTTGTGCATGATTTATTTTCTGTTTCCTCAGAAAAACAAGGCCACCATGGCTACAAATAGAACATATGGGTAAAATGCAGATTTTCACTTGTATCTAAAAAAAATTAAAGGATTTAGTCTTTATGAGCAAATTAGACAGTGAAGTTGAAATATACATTAGGATAAGGTCTTAAAATGAAATTATCAGCCAAATCGGTTTTCTGATTTTTAGGTTATTGCCCCTGAATTTGTGATTTTAAAAGGAATTTTGCTGTTTTCGGTTATAAACTTGAATATTATTATAGATAAAGATAAACTGTAAACAACATCAATGTTCAGCAAATTAGTTTAAATGACCAAAATTGTCAATTACCCCTATACGAGTTATCATTTAATGACAATTTTTCACAATTTGTTTATCTAGTTTGCTTACTTTACGGAAAATAAACATAAATGGAACATAAGGGTAAAAACCAAAAATAATCATTGATGAAAAAGTTTAGCAAAAGATATACAGGTGTGCGATTCAGTCTATTTAGAGCCTCTTGTTTTAGAATGCAGTAACCCATAACCTCGCTTTTTTATATCAATATAATCTCGTTTCCAAAATGCGGTAACCTAGAACATCGCCTATTAATAATTTTCGTTCTGTCAGTAATATTATTATGTATCTTCTTGTCAAGACCAAAGATTATATTTTAAAAGACCCAAAAGTTGAATGGAGTGTATAAATATGATATGCCCTTCACTTCTATTGCCCGGCAGTAAAACCCTTTCTAGTGATAATAGCCTCCACAATGTGAAAACTTAGAATTATGAGGATATCTTACATAACACTCTTTATTTTATTACTTTTAATTTATCTAATCCTATTTTACAGTCGAGGAACACTATGCCAGAAGGAGTAAGACCATAAAGTTGTCATTATAAATGTTGTTAATGGAATGTTCGTTTTCTTTTTTTATTATTTCTTTTTTTTTTTATTTTGTTTCTCGTCTTATATTTTTTTCTAGCAGTATTGTAAACGCCTATTTCTTCTTTACGAAGTTAGAGAGTCAGTTTTTACCTTTATTGTATCAAATTCCGCAAATTTTCTCTGTCTCATTTTGCATTGACAATGACAAATTGAATTTAGCTAGAAATGTCTACTATTTCCACTTTTTAATCAAATTTTAAGGAATTTAAGAAGCTGAAAATTAATTTGTGTACACGTTTTGTTACTCATTGCGGATTCAAGTGAAGAAAAACAAGGTTCACTGCTATTTTTTAAAGTATATAATTTCAACATAATACAGACAATAACCTTTAGACGAATGACAAATAGAAACATATAACATTGAATCGAAAGGAAAAAAAAACCAGCATGTTTTACTTTATTTGTCAAATGATTATAGCTTGGCGAGTCTTATCAAATATGTGTGTTAATGTGAACTTCCAAGGTTTATAAATGAATAGAAAAGTGCTAAATTTAAGCAAATAATACAAACATAAAAATAAGACATCTTGTCTCGAAGATTTATTTGCGAGACAACTCCTCAAATACCTCATATTGCCAGTAAAATATATAATATTGGATATCAACAATATGATAGTATACGCATCGTGAGCATACTAAAAATATTCAATTTGAATTATATTATAACTTGAATCTCTCCTTCTTTGAAATTCTATGAGGATAGAAATGAATTTATATATAAAAAATTAAAAAATAACATTGAATAACAATAACATAAAAAAAACATAACATAACGAAAAAAAAATCGAATCGTAAAAAAGATAAATATCTAGAAAATTTGTTTCATACAATGATTATCTTCTTTGGCGAGCAAAAATAAAACCAACAAGAAAAATTCTTTTCCGTCATGTCACTTTACGAATAAGTTCATTTTGAAGGATATGTTTTTATTTCCTTTTCAGTTCCATGGTGGACATCTAAACGTTTATGTTTATCTATAGTATGTTTTTGTGGATTTTTCTGTCTTTATGCTCAACGGGTAAATCTCAGTATAGCCATTGTTTGTATGGTAAAACATGGACATTCTACGAACAATGGCCAAACACTCGATAATAGTTCATCTATATACAATATAAGTTCTAACTTTACTTCTAATGGAACTATATATACACATTCCGAGGACGAAACAAGTACAGTGATCATTAGAAGTACAATAAAACAGTGCCCAGTGGCACTGTCAACATCAACTCTGGTGAGTACAAGTACAAAGTCACTTAAATGTCATCAAATTGAAGCTTTTTCGTGGTAACTCTGTCGACATATGTTTCGGAATATAGATGTAAAATGTATTTGCTAAGGACATGCATGTGACTTAGTTCAAATATTTCCCATTAAAAATTCGAATTTCTTGATTTTTGTTGAAAATTTGTTCGTGTTTTTTTGTTAATCTTATTCAAACAAACTGATTCCAAATATTAAAAAAAAAAACAAAGATAACGAGAGCTTTTGCCCAATATGAAAGCTATTAATTTGCGACTTAATTGACTCGCTTAGCAAAACATCAAGAAAAAGACAACTGAAATATATCATACAAAACTGAAGACGATACAAATATGTCTATATTAAATATTCATTGTATCTTGGTCGTTTTTCTCATGGCATATCAAGTTTAGATTAATGGTAAACACCGCCACCGTATTAGCAGTTAATTAAATCTTCAATAACGTTTTATTTTGTTCTATTGTTTTCTTTCTTTTCTCTATTAAGACAAAAATTCAATTCGGTTGCACTTTGTCAAAGTTTTAGAGCTAATTTCCTAATGCTTGTAGAGGATGCAGATGTCAATCTTAATTATAATGCTTGAGTAAACATCTATACAAACAAAGCATTTACAAGCATTAAGGAAATTAGCTCTAAACCTATAATCCGCTTCATCATCGGAAAGATGGATGATCCAAGAAGCAGGTTTCATCTACCGTTAATACGCATTGTAGATCTAGTATATATTATGTAGATTATTGAAAACAAAACAAAACAAAAAACATATCGTACAAAAGGCCTACCAAATACGAAACTGGATAAATGATACATTTCTAAATATTACTAGAACACACCCGCGAAATCGCGGGCATTCAGAGCGTAGTTTAAAGTATCAGTATGTAAAGTGTTGTTGGAAGAATTTTGTTAAATACAGAATGACTGGAGAATTTCAGCAAAAGTATCATAAGTCATAGGTTATTGGGGACAGGAAAATGTTTTTTTTTTACCCTCCACCTTTATTTCCAAAGTTCCCAATTTTTGGTTTTCTATCAATTTCAATATGACATACATTTAGTATGTTATGAACATTTATTTAAGTAAGGAGCCTGTAATTCAGTGGTTGTCGCTTGTTTATGTGTTACATATTTGTTTTTCGTTCATTTTTTGTACATAAATAAGGCCTCTAGTTTTCTAGTTTGCATTGTTTTACATTGTCATTTCGGGACCTTTTGAAGCTGAGTATGCGGTATGGGCTTTGCTCTTTGTTGAAGGCCGTACAGTAACCTATAATTGTTAATTTCTGTGTCATTTTGGTCTCTTGTGGAGAGTTGTCTCAACATGGCAATCATCATACCACATCTTCTTTTTTTTTGTAATCAATGAATTTTGTAAAAGATTTAATGACTGGAGAATTTCAGAAAAAGTATCAAAAGTTCACATGAATAATTTTAGCGCTTATCTGTATATTATGAACATTCATTACTATATAGAGGGGGATAGGAGGGGTCTTGATCCCGAAATCCCGGACTTGAAAAAATGAAATCCCGAGGTCCCGAATTTAAATAAAGCAAATCCCGACATCCCGAAATCCGAAAAAAAAGGATTCCCGGATCCCGAAAGGGTCAATCCCGAAATCCCGAGCTTAAAAACACCCGATCCCGGAGTCCCGATAAAGGTCCTATCCCCCTCTATATAAATAAAGTGTATTTACTTTCAATTCTAAGTTTACTAATCGATCCATGGTGATCATTGATATAGTATACAGACCCTCTCTATTCAATAAACTCTGTGACTGCCGTGAATAGTAAACTTGTAAATGATAGCAGATAAAATACTGAAAATACACTTTATTCGTAGTATATATGTATGTTCAAAGTATACAGAAAAACGCAAACCGGAAGTCTAATCTGACTTAAAATTTCGTACAATGACGGGACAATACCCGGATGCCTTTTTTCTCGTTTTTCTCCTAAAATAACTCAATCTGAATAATCATATGAATGGATGACAAATGCGACTATGCACTGTACCTATAGGACACAAAGGCGTGTTGATTAATTTATTGTGGAAAGAAGAGAAGCGACACCAAAAATGAGGTCTTCTCGTTTAATAGTATAGATTAGTTACATAGTGTGTTAGTGACCTAATATGATATTTACTGATCCCGTATATATCATATTAGGTCACTAGCACACTATGTAACGAATTTATCTTACCGACTATCTTTATTTGTTGAATTTAGACTAGAGTTGTCTCATTTGCTATCACAACACATCTTCTTATTTCTATATTTAAGTGTTCAAGTGTTCAATTTTAAGAACCTTCTTCAATTGGTCTGTACTAAAAAATAATACAAACAATAACTATTTATTATCTTTTAAATAAACAAACAGTGCCAAAGTCGTAAATCCACTACTAACCGTGTATTGAATTATGCCCCGCCTCCCTACTAACCTAATATTGAATATACACGGTCTTCACGTGGACGCTTTTAACCAATCATATTCCTAGAAATGTATAGGAGGTAAGATAATAGCAGCTGTTGTCCCATATAGGGCATGAGAAATAATATCTTTGATCACTAAAATATAGAAAATGAACATACAAATTGAATGAAAATCTTTAAAAACACATTGGGTCAATAAATATATTGCTACAAAACGACAAAATTACTATATATTTTTAATGCCAGTCATAAATCAATGTGCCTCTGTTAAGAAATATGCCATTTTGTGAGATTTTAGCCTTCTCAGACTAGATGTTGCTGAAAATGCTCTTTAATGGTATTCCCTTTCGGCATTATGCAGAATTACATCCCAATGATGCTTCATTTGACCATTGTTCTAAATAAGTCAGAGTTGTGCACAAATGCAGTAATTCCATAATCTAAAATATAGTTATGCCAATTATCATCAAATTTGGAATGCTATATCAATACGTGTCGTAAATAATTGCTGTTTCTGAGAATTATCACAAACACATTTGTTTATTCACTGCAACAAAACAACAAAACAAAGTTACATAATTGTATTGGATATTGATCCCCCTCTCAGCTTTTAATTATTTATAATTGTTTTCAGTTGCAATTTACAAAATTAAAACCGTGAATCAATACAATAAGTGAGTAAAACCCATTTGGTTTTCTGATTACCTTTATTTATTTTCAAAAAAGTACATGTAACAGCAATTATTTTTTTTAAAGAAATATGAAAACAATCTTTAAATGCAAAAGTAGTATATCGTTGTTCAATCGTCATAATTCGATTAATAAGAAACAAATCCGGGTAACAAACTCAAAACTGAGTGATACACATAAACTTTAAGGGAAAAAAAAACGGAACAACAGAAACACTGAACTACAACAAAAGCAAACACCAACATACATAGAAAAGGACGGTAGATAACAACTGACAGAGCACATTTTAAGAAAAAATTGTGGATTGACCCTGTTTTTATGGCTAGCTGAACCTCCCGCTGATAAAACCACAACTTTAAACTTGAACTGTTTCGGTTCTTATACATCATTGCCTTTCAATAATGCGCATTGTGTATTCTTGATGTATGTACACCAAGATAAGCGCTTCGGTCGTATGAAATTCATAAATTGTTGTTTTCGTCATCTTTTCTTATTATTAAAGCAAATAAATAGATCCTATCAAAAATACGTTTCTAAATATGAAGAAATACTTAATTTATTTTCCTTTAAGGCGAAGTGTACGTAATTAAACTACACAATGGATTCTTTTTAAATTTTACATGTAGATTCTGCTTGTAAAAATAAATCGGAAAATAAAATAAAAAAAGGGGGTAACCGTTTTCGTTTTTGAGATACGAGCTGTTGAAGTTACCAGCATCATACACCAAAATTACAAAGGATATATAGGGAAAATCGTGAAATTCGGCAGGAATTGTTACATTTCCAAGATTTTCTATCATATTAGACAATCGATTTTTTTTTAAATTTATGAGACGATTCTAAAATGTCTGAGGAATCGATTGGTGCAAAGAAAGTCCTTAGCAACCGTGCTACTTTTCAAGCTATACCCTGTTAAAGTTGAATCTTGAGTGTAAAAAAACAAAAAACAACGACAACGTTATTGACGTCGCCGCAACAGTTACGACGCTTCATATAGTCCTATACTTGTATGAAATATATATATACTGTTTTGTTGGAGTTCGTGTTGCTCGGTCTTTAGTTCTTTATGCTACGTTTTGTGTACTATTGTATTGTATTTGTCTATTATATTCGGGTGCGTGCGGAGATCGCCAAGCTAGAAAACGGTTGACATTTTCTTCATTATGAACTAGAACTATTTTCGACTTTGGTGCCTTATTTTTTGTTAAAATCTAAACACTGCAACGTGTTTTCAAAATCTTTGTTCCCATAAAACTTCATTTCGTCAAGGTCTCTTCTCAGAATATCAGCCATCTGTCTGGCACAGGATAACAAATCAATATTTAAGTAAATTTAAGTTGTGTGGTAATTCTTAGTACATTTGGGTAAATTAATTTAATCTTTGTGCCGCACAAGCATTTCTATAATTCAACACATCCCTGAGCCACGACATTATATATTTTATGCATTGCATGCGCTTCTTTTTATCACAATCCAAACCGGCTAGTAACCGTTGTATAACTGTACACGTCTGAAGACAAATATTTGCGTGAAACATTTTTGTATGATTTTTATTTCTAGAAATCAACCTGAAATCTACAACAGTCCATTCCGAAAGTCGGACTGGACCTTTACTTTTATGTGCATTCGGGATCTACACAAATTGTAACCCGAATAATTCAGTCGTTTTATTCAGCTGATGTACGAATGCTACATTTCTCGTGTGGGAGAAAATCGGACATGGAAAGGGCTTGAATTATTCGAGTTACTCAAATTGAAACTCGGGAATATATTTCTAGCTGTTCGGAATTCGTGGAAACAAATGATTGTTTTTCGGCATTACGATATTGAATCAATAGAGATACCAATTATTTCTTTTAACAAATTGGAATACCAGTCAGTTTATAGGTCTTCAGTTAGAAATAGGGGCGGCAATCCATTCATTTTATCCAATCAATTGGAAGAGGGGATCACCATTGATAGTCAAAAAGCCTTGAAATATTCGATAAAAACGTTGAATGTAAATTATATGAACTCCAAAGTCTCATATTATAAGACTAGTAAACCACAGGCTTCTCAATTCTTGTATGATCATGAACTAGGTGAAAACCTAGAGCTGACCGAGTGCGAGATCCTCATGGATAATCATCGAGGTCGTTAAACACCCCTTGCAGTAAACTTTGGTTAAATTTAAAAAAAAAAATCGAAATGTAATAGTCTGAACACATTTCACCTCTCATTCCACTAAATATTAAATTGCAGTTTAATACAAGTATCACAAAACTTCCCTGACCTTTTTTCTTTAACCATAATAGAGGGAGGAGGGAAGGAAGGATCCAGATCCCGAAATCCCGGGCTTAAAAACACGAAATCCGGCGAGGTCCCGAATTAAAAAAAAATTTAAATCCCAACTACCCGAAATTCGGAAATAGAATTCCCGGATCCCGAAAGGGTCAATCCCGAAATCCCGAGCTTAAAAACAGCCGATCCCGGAGTTCCGTTAAAGGTCATACCCCCCCCCCCCCCCCCCCCCCCCCACCGTAATTCTATATTTTATTCATTCATAATCTTGGATTGAGACTTGATACTTCAAAATTACATTCTCTAATTTTGAATGATGCACACAGGCACAATAAAAGAAAACAGATTTCGCTATATATCTCTTCGAAATAGAAGAAATGACATGTTATATTTTATCTTACATGTGTACTTTCAATTTCAATATGGTTCTAAATTTAGATTTAGTTTTCCCATAAATTGCGGACGGAATAGAAGACACCTGTTTATTTTCTGCACATGTAGAAAAGTTGAAAACTGGGAGTTGAATGACATAATTTTTACTTATTTTAAGATAAATGTTAAAGTAAGAAAATTTTTAAGTTAATGAGTAATTTTTGGGGCATAATTTGTTTATTTTTTGTTTGTTTTCCGTCTTTGTTCTTCCGACTGGTAAGTTTTGCACAAGTGGTCAAATTATTCTCTTGGTATCGTCTGATTTCTTATATGAATATAAATCCTGTCCTTAAATTTTCAATTGCACAAAATACGAACATTTCAACGTCTTTTTAATTAAACAATTAAATTCACACGTCTTTCATTAATTATGTGTAACCTATTATAAAACTTTACGTTGAGTACTGTGTTTTTCGTTCAAGACTACGGCTTTTTAAAACGATATTGTTGGGTCAATTCAGGTTTCATTTTAATTAATTTGATGTCAATAGAAGAAAAATTGTTACATGTTTATTTGTTTATTTGTTTATAATTTTGTTGTGAGGCGTTTTTTCTTTCTGTTGATATCATAAACACGAAATGCCTTCTCCTACGCGTCTAAACAATGTTTTTAAGTCAGGCTGCACACAGAACAACGTAAAGAATGCTGTGATTTCTAATTGGAGTTATTTAGATAATTTCTATGAGGTTAAAGACAGCACAGGCGTGCTTGTTGGATTCATTATAGACCGAAGAAAGTAGTTTCTCTTTCGTGTGTCCTTCTCGGATTTGGCTATACTTTTTGGACCTTTTGGATTATAGCTCTTCATCTTTTATATAAGCTTTGGATTTCAAATATTTTGGCCACGAGCATCACTGAAGAGACATGTATTGTCGAAATGCGCATCTGGTGCAAGAAAATTGATACCGTTAATTTTATTACTATCACTGGGTCGATGCCTCTGCTGGTGGACTATTAGTCCCCGAGGGTATCACCAGCCCAGTAGCCAGTACTTCGGTACTGGCATGAAAATACGGATTTTTTTTGTGTTATTAAAATTTGCTGTTACAAAATGATAGAAATTATTATAAATTAAGGAATGTATCTCCCTCATGCAAAGCTCTGATTCCTTTCACGGATTTGGCTATACTTTTTGGACCTTTTGGATTATAGCTCTTCATCTTTTATATAAGCTTTGGATTTCAAATATTTTGGCCACGAGCATCACTGAAGAGACATGTATTGTCGAAATGCGCATCTGGTGCAAGAAAATTGATACCGTTAATTTTATTCTTGGAGTAAGGGAGATAACTTGCGTAACTAACGACGAACGTTTTTAATCCCGTATTCCGCTAGAGGCGTGCAATTACGTACACTTCGCCTTAAGGGCATACGATACAGTTACAGGGAAGGTAATGACGTTGCTAACGTAAAATGTTATTTTCGCGACGTCAAACTCTGACATATCGGGAAAAGATGCATTTTTCGACTGATTTTTACCATTCAAACTGATTTAATTTGAAAACGAGTGCATGGACCCCTATTTTTTAAAACAGCAATTTGTTTCATTTTGCAAGGAGATTATGTGACCCAAATTTTATAAAACTGTAAATAGCGCAATTTTTTTAATTTTGATAAACATGCAGCAAAAATTGACGTTTTTTCCTCTATTCGTGAACATTTGATAAATATAGAGTTATTTCGGAATAAAAATTGCATAATTTTTAATGATACTTATAAAATACAGAAATTACCGATTATTTAACAAAAACCATTTTGTGTTTATCTTTTAAAACAAAAAAGTTATGTCTTTCTTTCGAAAAAGAAAATAAGGACACAAATCTGAATTTTGAGCAAATATACAAAATTTCAACCTTATTTTACTCAAAAAGTAGCACATGAAGGTATATTTTTTATTCCATATTTGATTTAATCAGGTAAAAAATAGCCTATATGCAAATTTTCATCAACTTGTAAATACAGGTTCAAAACTGTATTGTATGCCCTTAATGGATCTGAAAAATCAACGAATCATCAGATTGTCAGTGTTCACTGAATGGTGTCTGAAGGTCTTTTGGATTAGGTCTTTATACATATAACCATAAACTAATATAGACAAAAGAAAATGAAAACAACACGTTAAAAATTGTATGCGTCCGAATCGCTATTTTAGATTTACAGTCATCGGCATGATCAGGAACACTCAGAGCCGAAAACCTGAAAGCCCAGGGTGAATATTAACCGATACAGTTGGGAAGAGTTTTATTTTCAAAAAAGGAACCGACAAATATAAAGTAATATAGTGAATGACTAAAAACTTATTTCCACATATGACACATAAATAATAGTTATCACACAACACAGCAGTGTTTCTGAATTATACTTTTTTAAAGCAACTTGTAAAACATGCTGTAAACACATAGTGAGACTTTTTGTTTTATTCATAAATATATTCAAAGAAGCTCAAAAACATTTTCCACTGTCTTTGATATTAATTAATTTCAATTATATCCTATTCTTTAGAAGGGAGAATTTGTTTGGGACAAACAACTGCAAGGTGTGATACTTGGTGCATTTTTCTGGGGTTACACCTTTCTACAGATTCCCGGAGGATGGTTGGCAGAAAGATTTGGACCTCGACTTATTATTTCAATAGGAATGCTACTAGTATCGACACTAACACTACTTACACCAATCTGTGCCAGAATAAGTCCATATCTTCTAACTGTTTGTAGAGTATTTATTGGTGTGGGCGAAGTGAGTACAACATTTTTCACGTTTTTATACATATCAACGGCAATGTAGGGGATTAGGATATTTCGTTCATATTGAATAAAGTGACATTGAACGCCATTTCATTCTACAATTTTCTAGTAAACAAAGATAAAGATACACTATAGTGTTGAAATTGAATATGATACACGAAAAAAACTAAACAAATTATATCCAATAAAAAACATAAATTTTCCCATGTGAGTGAATTTATTTCTAATAGTTAGTTATTTGTCAAAAACACTTACAAAAACAAAAAACAAAAAAAAATAATATAAAAAAACATAACCATTAAGAAAAAAATAATTACAAAAAAGAGTAAAATGATAAAAAAAAAATCTTCTAAAGGTTGTATGTCGATGTATGTCGATTAAAAGTGAATAAGGTAACGCTAAGAATTAGACCATAGAAGTATTATAATGACAAAATACACAAATAACGTTTTCTAGTGGTGACTTCTGTACAAATCTTTCGTCAAAGCCATGGGGTTAACCAGAAGCATCTTCCTCTGATTTAGTCGAGGAAAACCGTCAATGATTTGAAGTAATAGTTATGTTCAATGTTTTTTATTGACATATAAAAAAGTATAAGACGTATAATAGAAGGCATTTAAGCATTGAAAAAAAATACGCCCGTTTTTCATAAATTTAATGCTAAATAATTTTGTTGGAATTTTTTTTTAATAGCAAATAAGTGGTCAAGATTATTCTTTTCAACCCAGGCACGACCAGAATGTTTTAAAGGCAAAAGTCGTGGCCAGAATTTTGTTCTCTCTAAAATATCCGTGCCCCCCCCCCCCTACAATGCTTCTATAACCGGGCGTTTTCCGTGTTATAGTAATTCAAAGACGGAATACCAATACTTTAAACTTTATTAGCAAGGTCCGGACAGCGGATTCGTCCTGTATGGAACACGTAAATGAAGAGATTTCCTTGTCCTCAAGTTCTTGAAACGGAAATTGAGACATTTGCTTCTTCTCAATAAACGTTCTCATACGGTCACTATCTCTCTGAATTTTGGATTTCGACTTTGATTTCTTCTTCGGGTTTGGGTTTTCACATGATTTAACGTGAAAACTACACATACGGGCAAAATGACCATGATGTCTGCACTTGTAACAATATTTTTGTCTATAAATATTTGCACTTATATATTTTGATGCATTTTATTATTCAAAAACGATAATCTTATTTGTCAATGTCATAATTCAGGCAACTATGTATCCCGGGGCACAGGTTCTGTGGGCAAAATGGTCTCCTCCGGAAGAAAGAAGTAGATTAGTTGGATTTTCATTTGGAGGTAAAGGATTAACGGTAAATTTCAAAAGAAAAACGCAGGCATACTTTCATTATTCCGTTATAAGCTTTCTTATATATTCTGATGCAATTAACGTGATTTACTGATAACTGATAATATGCTAATAATAGTTTAATTATTGCGTCTGACATGTTTTGAGAGATTTAACATGATTCGCAAATTCTTATATCAAAACAAGATTATAAGATCGTGCCTTCTTTAATTTTTTATGACGTTTGTGAATATAATGGTATTTAATTAACCCTCAGAAGTACAGCCGCCGATATTAATCTTCTCTCAGTATCTGAGAGCATTTTTTGATACATTTGTTTAATATTGTTTTATAAAAATGAAAATGTGGTATAATTGCCAATGAGACAGCTCTCATAAGAGATTTGCATGTTCTTGTTATTAGTTATACTGTATGGTCTGTAACTAGTATGTACGTTTATTTTTTGTTCTAATGTTCTGAATTATTACGGGGTAGATTTATATATAATTTAAATAAGTTTAAACACCCACTATTTAAGTAATGATACCTATGTCAGGTTTCAATACCACTATTAGCACCGTGTTTTAATTAAAATGTTTTTCATTCACTCAAACATAACTTTCCTAACATATGATATCAGGTGCATTATTAGCGAGATGGATGATTCTAATCAGATGGAAAAATGGACAAGCAATCTTTTATTTTTATTGGCCTACTTTCAAAAATTTTCATCTCCGAAATTACACTACACAGTGAAATATTTCAAAACTTTGGGGATGATGGAAATAAAAAATTAAATAAAGCCGTCTGAAGTTTATTTTGTCAAATGTTATCTTTATATTTCCGTAGAGTATATAGAACTCACTATATTTTCTCTATAGTGAGTTCTAGAGCACCGTCCCTTGATGAATATTGCCCAGTAGCAATGTCAACCCTTGCTGCTGTGCATTAATCATGAGGAGAATCACTATTGGAGTAATCTCATGTATCTGTAGCTAGTTCTGAAGGATCTCCCCTTGATGACCTTTGCATTGTTGTGATGTAAAAATCCCTCTGGTCATTAGGGGAACTACTGCAGAATGAGATACTATATTCCTGGTTCTATTTTTACTTTTTTTTGTTTCCGTATTAATAAACTTTATATCATATTCTTTTAATCTTAAATCGGCCTCATTACACTCAATGCCTCTTACCATAATTATATCCTACATTGCTCATATTATCAATTTATTATTTGTGTATTACTTATTGTGTATTTCACTAATGTTTATATAATCATTGTACTATGATGTTTTTGTATCTTGCCCGACAAGGGCCCATGATTTGTATAATGAAATAATGGCGAATGTCTAATGTCTATTAATTATGTCGTATTTTTACAGGATGCCAGCTTGGAAATGCCCTAGCTTTCCCTATTGGTAGTTTATTGTGTGCCTACGGCTTTGATGGTGGATGGCCTTCGATATATTATGTTTTAGGTGAAAAAGTCAAACCAAATGTTCTATATTGGCATAACGAGGGTATCACCAGCCCAGTAGTCAGCACTTCTGTGTTGACTTGAGTTATCATTGATATGTTCATAATTATAAATTATCTGTAAATCAAATTTTAAATTTTTGGATTACTAAGGCTTTTCTTCCACAGGAATAGATTACCTTAGCTGTATTTGGCAAAACGTTTAGGAATTTTTTGCCCTTCAACTTCGTACTTAGAATGAAATTCAAAACAGTGTGGCTGTGGCCATTGATTGACACATTAAATTCATCCATTGACTGGGACAATTTAGGTAAACGTTTGTATGTAACGACCACTGCTCTCTATGTACTTTTTAAAGACACTTAAACTATGGGGTCACCAAAGGTTCTCAACACCTTAATAAAGTAATTCGAAAAATTAATCAGAAATAACACGATGTTTTGATTTATATCAATTATATAAATCAAAACATAAAGGTTATTCCTGATTAATTTTTCGAATTATTTTATAATTAAAGGCGTTAAGAAACCTTTGGTGACCCCACAGTTTAAATGTCTATCGTAGGTACGTCGTGAACAGTGGTCGTTACAGACAAACGTTCACGTAAATTGTCCCAGTCAATGGATGAATTTAATGTGTCAATCAATGGCCACAGCCACACTGTTTTGAATTTCATTCTATTTCAATTTGACCATTAAATAGTTTTGATTCGAGCGTCACTGATGAGTCTTTTGTAGACGATACGGGCGCCTGGCGTAAATATAAAATTTTAATCATGGTATCTATGATGAGTTTATTCTTTACAAATATAATTGTTACCTTCGTACTTAATCGGTTCCTTACCTAGTCATATGATACAAGACTTCGGAAGTTCATATCATTTGCATTCAACGTTTGCACCCCCCCCCCCCCCCCCCCCCCGGTATTTTGTTTTTACTACCAATGTTGGAACTTCGGAAACTCCGAAGTCTTATATTATAGGACTAGTTCGTTACCCAACTTAGCATGTCGGCAATAAGTATCCAACGTTACAATTAACTTTTTTGTTATTTTAACGTTTTGAACGTAATCAAAGCAAGTGCCTAATACTAATTATGACAACCTGTTAAAATTTTGACAATCGGAGGAATAATTTAGAAAGAAAAGAATTAATAAATTTAAGTCTTAGAAGTTATGCCTATATAGCATAAATTGACAAAATCACTATTTGCCACAAAAGTTGCAAATCTATGGAAAACACTGTTTCGAATTCTTTAAAAACAAATTTTTGTTTGTTTTGTTTTGTTTTTAACTTTTTATACAGAACAAGTGAATCTGCTGCTTTTACTCTCTTCCATTTCATATATTTAAAATCATCTTTTGCTTTCAAACTTAAATTTGACTGTTAGCTTTCCTGAAAAAGACAAATCAAGAAAAGTGCATCGAATGCTTCTCTTGTCTCGTGTTTAAGATTTAGCTTCAAACGGTTTTTTATTTGTAGCAGGAAGTTTCTGATGCGCAAATTCAATGTTTGTCGAAGACTACAATATTGAACGTCATTAATTTAGTAGTATCGATATTTCAAATATTCATCTTCTTGTGCAATTTATGTTTCTTCATAAAAAATTTGGTTGCATTATGATTTTTCGTGTTTAATGTCAATTTATATCATTGTCTGTTTATTGATACACTTTTTATTATTGACATTTTCTTCTTCATAATAAGGTGCTGTATCATTTGTATGGTGTATTGTATGGATAGTTTTTGTTCGAGATTCACCTGAGGAAATGCCAGGTATAACAGATATAGAAAAGAAATATATATTGCATTCCCTTGGCGACGACGAAGATCCTGATGATCAGCATCATCATAAGGTAAGATGGAGAAATATGTAAAAAGTAATCGTCATACTTTGTTTAATATTAAGACAACATGATGATAGTGTGCAATCGAAAAATTCATTGCCATACTTGGTAAGACGAGATACTAGTGTGCAAATGAAAAATTGATTTACACAATTGGTAAGACAACGAAAAAGTAACCGACACACTTTGTATGGCGATATACTAGTGTGCAAACGAAAAAGTAATCGACACACTCTGAAGACAAGATTCTAGTGTGCAAACAAAAAAGTAATCAACATACTGTTTACGACAACGCGCTGATAGAGTGCAAGGTTGAATCGAAAAAGTTATTGACACACTTCGTAAGACACCGAAATAATAGTGTGCAAACAAACCAGTAGTCGACACACGGTTAACTGATCAAATATCAGTTTGCAATCAAAAAAGTAATTGACATACTTGTTAAGACAAGACAGTAGTATTCAAAGGAAAAGATAATCGACACACATAGTCCTGTAAGGATTAAACAAAACCATATAAGGTGAACATCACTTGAGGGAGTCACAACCAAAGTGTTGCCATGCGCAGACTTTTATTTTAAGACAAACTGTAAGTGTAACAGTCAAAATACGTACTTTTATAAAACGGAAGTACCAGAAATAGCTTGTCTCTGTAGTTCTAGACTAATTGTTGTCATCTTGATTTTTGTTCATATAGCATACAGCGAAACCTTGGAAAAGCATTTTGACGTCTGGTGCTATGTGGGCAATACTTATAGCTAATGCGTGTGGTAACTATGGTGCTTATATGTTGTTGACGCAAATGCCTACATATATGAAAGAAGTTTTAAAGTTTGATATTAAGTCGGTAGGTAGAAGAAAGGTCATATATTTCATTACTTTTATTTGAATATATTTTTTATATTAACTTGACATGCATTCAGTTCAAAAATTTAACATATCCCTGGTTTGACGCATACTGGTTGCTTACATCTCGTGTTCAAGTTTGTCATAGTCTTTACATAGTCTGATATGTAAAGCTTTAGACTAAAACAACACAGAAAAAGACAGAAAACTAAAATTAAATTTAATCCAAACCCATACAAAATACAAATTGGAAGATGCGATACAAAATACAAATTGGAATATGTGTTAAAAAACTTCAGAAATTCAACTTTATATTTGATTTTCAAAATTCATAGTTGTTTAACATCCTTGCTTTCTATACCGTCGGAGATCCGCGGACACCTTTGAAAATTTCTTCCCGATGTATAAATGATGAAATATTTACAAAATGTATTTATTTATTTATTTTATTTATATGACATCGGACCATAAATAGCTCAAAGTTGAGTAGTTCATTGTCATTAGAGCCTTCAATTACTAGTAATGTGTTTCTTTAGATAGTTCTTTGATTTATTACTTTCAGAACGGAGTGTTTTCTATGATACCATACTTGTTATTTTGGGTTTTTATTATAATTGCTGGAATTTTCGCCGATTTCTTCATAGCTAGAGAGATACTTTCCATTGGTGCTACACGTAAACTATGTTGTTCAATAGGTAAGTCTGGTGCTACACGTAAACTATGTTGTTCAATAGGTGAGTCAGTCTATGTTTGTAAACCATTCTTGGTACAAAATGTTCTTCTAAATAAATGTCCCTTTACTGTTTGCAAAAGGATATGCCAGAAGATATTAATAGGAGTCGCAACATGTTTATTTAGTTTATCGACGCTATCAATCAAATTATCTTTTTTAGAATTTAACACTATAAGGTATGCGAAAAATCTGCATTCAGAATATTTGTTTGGTCATCTGTTAGTTCACAATATTTTTTTCCATCAAATTGAGGATCAGAATATGTTTTCAGGAAAAAACCAACATACCCTTCCCTCTTTCGAAGTTAATTGGTCGTTCCCTTATACATTTGTATCTCTATTCTACTTTAAAATTAATGTCATCTCTAAAGGTGGAATGCTATTTTAAAATCATAATACTTATGTTTTTACGATGTTCGAATGCAATTAAACGAGTTTTAAAAACGAAACTTTCATGAAAACATAAATATCGCCAAAATAACGTATACTTGGCCATAAAGCACTAAAAACGTAAGCGACAAGATCTTGCTGGCAATAATCACGGAAAATATTTCATCCTGATAGTTTCTATCATTTATTGCAGGTATGTTTGTTCCCGCCATTTTTCTTGTAATACTAGGATATATGGACTGTTTTAAACAAACAGAAGCGGTGGTACTCCTCACATTGTCCATGGCGTTTTGTGGTTTTCAATTTAGTTCTTTCTTCATTAATCACGGTGATATTGCACCAAAGTTTGCAGGAACGTTATTTGGAATCACCAATATGGGAGCTAGTGTACCGGGGATTATTGCACCTTATGTTGTTGGTGCAATCACTCAAAATGTAAGTTAGGTGCAAATACTAAATACGTTAGTAATTTCATGGATTGTGTTTGTCCATATGTGATTAAAAAAAATCAGAAAAAAATCTGAATATCTTCTGAAGAAAATAGCTAAATTGAAAGGTTTTCCTGAGAATGATAGGTTTCTGACTTATTTTGCAATGTAAATTCTTCCTTTTAATGGTATGGGAAAATGAAACGATGCTTAACAATCAGAAAGACCCATGATTGTCTGCAAAATTAGTGATGGTTTTTGGGTTTATAACAAATACCAAACAAAACAAAACAATTATGAATCTATAAATATAACAAGTATGACTGAAATCATGCGCATCAAGCAAACCAAAATAAAGGATTCAGATCGGAAATCATTTTGCAAATAAACGCAAAAAAAACAAGTTCAAAACAATAATTTGACCTTTTTGAGTTTTATAATTTACAAAAGGGGAATATGTTATTGCAAATATGCACTATAAATGATAAATATGGTATAAACATAGTTATAAATTGAATTTTCAGAAAAAACCAAAGGAATGGCGGATAGCATTTTACATAGCCGCTGTCGTGTATTGTGTTGGGGCTGTTGCTTACATTATTTTGGCTAAAGGTGAGGTACAGGAATGGGCGGATATAAATCACAAACAAGGACAAAAAACAGAACTTCACGAAATACAAGAAGAAGATCAAGAGCATGATGAAAAATCAAACAATAAGGTGTAGTCTATTCCAATGATGAACAGGTTAAGCGAGGCATTTCATATTTCGCACAGACAGAGAGAAGATATGAAATGTCATATTAGGTTTGTTAAAAGTAAAGCTTTTATTGATTTCGAATTATATTTTAATAAAAAAAAGTTACTGAAACAGACTTTTTAATGTGTTCTTTTTCCAACTTCGTATCCATACGATATTGCTATAACAACTGTTAATATGATCATTGAGAAAAATCTACGTGTTTTTTCGTACGGTTGTCTATAAATGGCTTGCATCCACTTCATTGAAGTTTGGTGAATAGTAGTCTCATTGACAATAATACCACATCTCCTTAGTTTTATATAATCTAATAAAGGGGGAATGTGTCCAAGTGACACAGATTATGCCCCGCTTGCATATACAACATTATAAAGGGACATAACTCAAGAACAGTAAAAGTGACACTGAAAATTCAAATTTGATCTGTGTATTGTGGTATACATATTATGTATAATATTCATAACGTTTAGTGAGGCAAACTAAAGTTAGAAAGAAGGGAACCGAAACATTCAACAATGCTTCCATCAATGTGTATAAGGGCATAACTCCAGAAGGTAAAAGTGATGCCATCAGAATTGTGTTAATAAGCATTGTGCATGTAATATCCAATCATTTAGTTGAGGCAAGCTTGCGTTAAAAAACTGAAACATAAAATTCAGCATTTTTTTTCCATTTGTAAAGAGGCATAACTCTAGAATTGTGAAATTGACGCCACAAAACTCCAAATTTAAACTTTAGTTTTTTTTTTAATAATAAATGTTGTGTATAAGTTTCAAAACATTTGATTGAGGCAAACTATAAAGTTGGAGAACGGAAACTAATTTCGGGACGCACTGTAGATGGACAAAGGTAAAACTTAATATTTCTGTTGCGAGCTCAGTTTTTAATTTTAGATTTTTATCTGTATTCTTATGGAAACTCTAGAAAGATTTTTGGCAAATTGAAATCATTTTCATCTGTTGCTACGTATAACAATGAAAATATATATTTGAGTCTATAAGTAACTTTTTATTGCAAAGCCATTGACTTTAAGCTCTACGCGAGATAGGGTCTTAATGTACGGTCTATGACGTTGCCATATAAAATACAATAGAATAATAAAATAACTTAAATACTTAACTCCAATGGAAATTCCAAATGGAAAGTCCCTTATCAAATGGCAAAATCAAAAACTCAAACACATCAAACAAATGAAAAACAACTGTCAAATTCCTGACTTGGCTACAGGCATTTCCTTATGCAGAAAACATTTTGTATATATATATAGCTAGCTAAACCTCCCACGTATATGACAGTCGCATTAAATTGCATTATCTTGACAAACATATGTGACCAAAACAAACAGACATAATCGGTAAAAGTTGGCAAAAGTTTGGGGTACAGCAGTCAACAGTGTGTTACATTCTTAATCAAGATGATAAACAATGTCAGAACCTAGAATCTATACTTCAAGACAGCAATGTATTATTTAGGAAGCTGGTAGAGGGGGGACAATGGGAAGCCAATAACAGCAAAACGGTTTGGCTTAAAATAGGTGACAATTGATAGGGGATAAAAACAGATAACAGTAAATTAAGAATTGTTCGAACTGTTGGATACAGAGAAAATTATCACCATGTGTAAAAATCAAATTCAAACAATTCTTAATATTACAAACAGGAAAACAGGGATATCAGATGAAGATAGACCTAGGTCAATACGACCATAAACGAAACACCATTTACATAAAAAGGAACACAGACACAGCTCTGTGAGTCTTTTCTAAGAATCATACGCTATTTTTAAAAATAACAATGTCAATCTATCAATTTTGAACTCGGTCTCATGTTCGAATTACAAAAATTTGGATTTTGAGGGTTATTAGATCATATTACCGCTTTAAAATTGTTCTGGTTATTCACCATGTTACATCTTATTAGTAAAATTCACAACTATTAATTCATAATTTCCGAAAAATCAACTACCTACATTAATAACAACAATAACAAATTCGTCTTAGTTGCTCATCCATAAAAACAAATGTTTATTTATGAATGTATTTTGCAATGAAGACGTTTTAACAGAGGCTTATTACAAACAACGTAAGTATCAAACATTATTTTAAGAAGAGACGAGATAAACCAACATAATTTTTAAATATATTGGTAATATAAAATGAAGTGATATGGTTCATGAACATTTACAAATGAAACTATGTGTAACTTGAATTTTTGAATAAAAATGAGTATTTATTGAACTTCAAGTATCAAATATTAATTTAGTGAATTTGTAAGTGGAAATTTGGGTTTCACTTCATTATTCAGTCATATATCTTGCAAAGGTTTGGACTGCCTTTACACAACGTATCTCATAGAATTTTATTTTGTTATGCTTCATGCTGTATATTTATTAAGATACTACTTAGTAGAGTTTATTTGTCAGTTATAATAACATTAACGGTACCAATTTTTCTGCACCAGATGCGCATTTCGACAAAAAATGTCTCTTCAGTGATGCTCGTGGCCAAATATGTAAAATCCAAAGCTTATATAAAAGATGTAGAGCTATAATCCAAAAGTTCCAAGAAAGTAAGGCCAAATCCGTGAAAGGAATCTATGATCACATGAAGGTACGGTAAACACTGAACTAAACAGGCTATCTAACAACACAAAATAATAAGACAAAAACTGTAAAAACCAGATAGAAACGATTAGTTAGAGCACACTAGCAACTAACATGATAAATACAGACACAGAGTACTCGCAATTGCTAAAAGCTATCACAAAGCCTATTAGACATTTGCGGAAACTGTCATACACCTACGATTACTATAGGATTACAATTACACTTACAGGTAGCATTTAATCTTGGGTCGATTCTAATTGTAACTACATGTATACACCTTCGGTTCAAAACAAATACTTACTCCTATGATGTTTTTCTAACGTTGAACAACGGGATTTGATAGAAATAACGGTTCGATTTTCGATTTGTTGTAAAATGTTCGGACTTCTTGGTAAAGAGATGTGATTTTTTTCTGAGACAAGTGATTGTGACCATACACAAGAACTTGCGGTCATCTGATGTTCAGTACTTTGATTTTTAATCGTCATAATGAAAAGAACCTTAGGTTTCTTTTTAGAGTTTTTTATTTGCAATTTCGTCTCTTTTTTTCATCATGATCACGGGAGTCTTTTTTCTCTACTTGTGGGTCCTAAATGCCCTTAGCAGCGTTTCCTCGTTTATAAAAATAAAAGTAACTTTAAATACGTTGCATTCAACATATATATGCATAACATTTCAAATGAAGCGTTAAAATATTTTTAAAGAATTCAGGTTGTCAATTTTAAAGTACACGGATGCATGTGAACCCTTTAGATTTATTGCAATTAAACAATTAAACAACGATGATTTTTTTTCATATACTTCTTTAGAAATAATGTTGTTATATGTTATCGAATAGAACTAAATTACAGCATTTAGACTGGAATGCGCCTTTGCTTGTATGGATAATAGACATTTGCGGAAACTGTCATACACCTACGATTAGGATTACAATTACACTTACATGTAGCATGTAAATCATGGGCTTTATCAAAGTGTAAAAATTAACTGTCGATCCAAAACAATGTTATGATAGTGATGTGTTTCTGTAGTTTAACAACGATTTTTTTCTTATATTGCAGCTATGTGTTAATATTAATTATTGTATACGGTGTTATCCAGGTTGAAAATGCTGTAATTGTTCGAGGTGTGATAGAATAAACTGACATCATTTTAAAGATAAATTTAACATGAGTCACAAAAATATCGCAATTGTCGTTGCAGTAGCTAGATTGGGACAATTGCTGGAAAATGTCAGCAATACTTTGTGTTAGGAAAGGTGTAATCATCCATGAAACATGTTAGCATGTGTATGCTACAATGTAAGACATACTTTCTCTCTTTTATTTTGTTTTTAAAAGAGAAAAGGGAAATACAGCGGACGGGTGGTTTTGAGCTATTTTACTCTTCATGAAATTTCACTTGCCGTTCGGTATAATTTTGATTTTTTTTAAAAAATTTTCCTGAATAGGACAAACACTTCTGTGTACGTTTTTGGTTTCAATAGAAAAAAATCAGACCTATCCTAGAAAAAAAAGTTTCGCGGGGAAAGTTTATTGCTCCTGCTGATAATATATATATCATACATCTAAATCATGCATTGTCTTCAAATATTCGGTTTTGTGCAGTCCTGATAGTAAATCTAGAAAAGCGCTTCAGAAACATGAAATGTTAACGTGTTGCTTACATCTTTTCTTTTTTATATAGAAAATACCATTTTCTATTTTGTATCTGTATTGTGGGTTTGTTTTTGTATTTTGAGATGACCCTTTGTTTTAGTCACCTGTAATCGTAAGTCTAAAGTGTAATCATAGGTATAGACCTAGTTTTAGCAAATGTCTATTTGAATGCACACGAATATTAATTGGATCTTAATCAAACACATGACAGATCATTCATAACATGATGTTTTTATATTTCGTTATAGGAATAAATTATATAATATAAAACTGATATTTAAAAAAAAATCACAAACACAAAATTTACTTCATGTATCGTTTACGTTATAAACAGTAATAAAATACCGTTTACATTATTTGGCAAGATTAAAACGCTATTGATAAAAGCATTCACACAGTATTTTTAAAAGTGTTTTAAATAAAGGCAACAGTAGTATACCGCTGTTCAAAACTCGTAAATCTATGGACAAAAAACAAAATTGGGGAAACAAACTAAAACTGGAAAAACGCATTAAATATAATAGGAGAACAACGACACAACATTAAAATGTAACATACACAGAAACAGACTAAGCATTAGACAAAATCCGATGAGAATAACAAATATAACATCAAAACCAAATACATGAATTTGGGATAGAAAAGTACCTTGACATGTCTTATAGTAATGTGAATTCACATTCAAATATAAGAGAAAACAAACGACACAACGGAAACACAACGTTAAAATGTTACACACACAGAAACGAACTATAATATAAGAATGGCCATTTTCCTGATTTGGTACAGGACATTTTTAAAGATAAAAATGGTGGGTTGAACCTGGTTTTGTGGCATGTCAAACCTCGCACTTTAATGGCAATGTTAAATGTAACATTGAAATGACAACATAATATTACGGGACGACAATACAAACAAATAGGAGAACGTATTAGATTAAGAAACACATGATTAATAGGTAACAAAAGGCATCAGGTTTAAAATTCAATACGCCTTTTGGCGCCTCGTCCACACAAGACGCACCAGTGACGCCCAGATATAAAAGATCGAAAGTGAAAAAAAGTACAAAGTTGTACAGCACTGAAGATCAAAAAATAAAATAGGCTGCATCAATTACGGTTATGTTATTAGCTTGGGTCAAGAACATCCCTACTACCCAGAACAATCCATGCCATGCAAACAGCAAATTCCACCAAATGAATATTAAAGATATACATAATGAAACCGAAGTATTAACTAATTACAGAAAACAAAACCCGAATACATAATGCAAAGACCAACACAGAAAAATAGACACACCCGACTTAGTCCATGCCTCAACGCAAAAAATCATAAAAATGACGTCCCATACCAATGGCGAAAAGGTACAAAAATTACGTCACATGAATTTCTGAAACATCACAAAAATAATTAAATAACATTAAACAAGGTTAACACCACTGATCAGATCAGCTCGATGATCCCGATTGCCCAAATTCATACGACCACGCGAAACTAAATTCTTGATCTGGACTGTTTACGACTTCTACCCGACTGCTATCCGACTGTACATGACTTTAATTTGACAAAATTTACTCCAACCCGACCACTAATTGAATACATTCGACTAATCCGACCAATTCACGATATCTCCAAGATCTGTACTTGACTAGCTAGACCAAGTATACAATGTTCGATCTCAGCCCAATCTCAACCAGACCACATCGACCAAGTCGTAAGGATAGCAGGGAATTGGTCGGGTATGTATAATTTGATAATAAAAGCGTCTGATTAGTTAAGGAGCAGTTACGGATACAAAAGTATAATCATTTACAAATGGTCGACTCCAAATTACTATATACCGTCCGTCAGCTTAATAAAGTGAGTGGAACAATGAATAAATGATAATTTATTTTACATACCCCCACCCCACCCCCGGGTTATGGACGAAGAACACATATTAACCATGGCAAAAATACCTGCCCTGATGCAGACATCAAACAGTTCTTATGGTACATATTTCATTTGTCATCTAATTCTAAGTCTGGTAGTCCTAGCCTGACCACCGATATGTCACAGAATAATCTTTTACAATCAGGGAAATATCTTCGGCAAATTGAGTTACTAGTACCCGAAGATAATGGTCTCTTCAGATAGATAACTGGTCGGGATCATTGCTATCCCCGAGAAATATAATTTTTTTATACGTTAATATCATCGTCTTAATTCATTATATGACATCTGAAGTAGTTGAGTTAGTGTTTTGGCTATCAATGATGAAACACATACATGATTACCAGTCTACTCCAAAAAATATAAAATTATAACCGTCTTATTTATTGGCCTTCTTTGGACGATTATCAGAAATTAAAAGGTGCATAATTTGACCATCTACTTCTAACAATGTAATCTCACCTGCAATCAGATAAATAATGTTTAGTTTGTAAAACTTGCTTTTGACTTTACCTTTTTTTTTGCAATTAAATATTGGTCACATGATGCTTGCTTTTCAGAATAATTTGGATAATATTGTTCTTCACTGGAATAACTTATGGGGATGCAGGATATTGTTCCATGGCAATGATTTGTTATCCTAGCACCCAACAAATTAAAATATTTGACGATACAATAGATGGCAGTGTTTATAATGATATTGACCAAGCATACTTAGACATTGTTATTATGAAAAATACTCGTGTTACTAAAAAACCGGACCTGATCGTATTTGTCCAGAACAGCGCTGACGTACAGAAAGCCATATTTTTTGACGGAGAGTATAATCTTAAAGTAGTGGTACAGTCATCTGGACATGACTTTCAAGGTCGTTCAACAGCTGACGACAGTTGTATGATATATTTAGGAAATATGACCAACATTGAAGTAAACACATCTAAAACTGATCGATCCGCTGCAGGGGAAGTAGTTCTAGAATCTGGAAAACAGTGGTCAGACGTCTATAAAGAAGTAAGTAATCTTTTTTGGTCATTCATGTTAATTAAGCATCCTGCAAGTACATTTAAACGAAACTTGCAATGTGAGAATTAAAAGTCTGCATGGATCAACTGGGTCTATGCTCAATTTAAAAAAACGACCATATTGAACCATTTTTGGCAGTCATGTGAAAATTGACCGAAACTGCATCAATCCGAATATAAAACTAATAATCTATTTAGCATTTATGCTTCAAGAGATGTGAAACGATTCTATCAAAAATTTCTCAAAAATTCGCGTACATAGTTTATTTTGAAAATTGCTTTGGTGTGAGCATTTATGATTATTATTATGTAATTATTATAATAATAAGGAGTCACCGGATTTATTTTTCCAATCAAAAGTTTCATACAATATAGCTGATCAAAACCTGATCAATCGGCATAATTTATGCTGATAAACTATTGGATTAGCATCAATAACTGTAAAACACAGGCCAGTAGAGATAACATGACTTCGTTATTTGATCGTTTCATAGGTAGACAAACATTCGAGGGTTGTGGTTGGAGGAAGTGCTCACACTGTTGCAATCGGTGGATGGGCCCTTGGTGGAGGTATGATTACTAGACTTTTTTGAGTGCATATTTATTATTTGTCTGTTGGTTACATGCATATATACATGTAGTATTCTTTTTATGTACTGTGCATATTGTTATTGGCCTATAGATAGTATCACAAAATCCTAGTTTGTTTGAAAGAAAATACAAGATGACCAATCTGATCACTCTTAAGAAATTTGAGCCCACAGACAACATAAACTTGACGAAAGCTACTTACACGTGCGTACATGTATACATATTAAAGTCCAGTTAACAGGTTAGCGTTTTTGGTATTCGATATGTTGTCCTTCCGACGATTACCCGTTAAACGGTTGACAAAACTAATATATATATAATATATTTTGAATTGACTTTATCAAGACAAGAATTATAAGATCAAATAAAAGTGAAACAATTTGGTTCAATTTTGTCTAAATAAGCAAAACTTCCCTGGTAAATTATTTTTTTGCAAGTGAATAATTCAACCTCATTGAATTCGAAGGTTATATCGGTTTTTTTATTTTGTTTTAGGCCATAGTCCTATATCGGGTGTTTCTGAATTAGGAGTTGATAACTTGTTAGAAGTTGAAATGGTAACAGCAGACGGTAGAATTATTGTAGCAGACAACACCTCGACATTCATAACATACCCTGATGGCACGAAAAATACGTCCTCAAATTCAGATATTTTCTGGGCGTTTAGCGGAGGTGGAGGTGGCACGTTTGGTATTGCTACAAAATTCACGTTTAAAATACATTTCCCGCCATCAGGAATGGTAACATTTAATTGCGATTATCCGATTATTCATCAAAACGGTAGCAATGTAGGAAAGACAATTCTTAGAAAATATTCTGATCTTGTTCCAAACATGCCACCAGAATAGGGAAGATTTCTTATAGTATCATCATCATCTAAACTCATCTCAAATTTAATATATAGAGATGATTCAGTTGGAAGCATAAGTATTTACATGAACAATTTTGGAAACTTCAACTCACAATCTAGGGCATACATGGAACCTATGATGAATATCGATGGTTTGGCAAGGTTCTGTTATGACGAAAACGTTTCCACATTTTGGGAGTACGAAGAGAACATAACTGATGCAATTTATATACGCAGTGCCATCATAGGCACTTTGATGCAAGCTGATAGTTTTAGTGATTCCTGGATAGACTTCCTTGTTGATTACATACTCAGAGCCTACAGAGAGAATTTGCAGGTCATAATGAGTATGACAGGGACACTTCTAGGTGGTGAGTCTCAGAATAAGTCTTTAATATGTATAACTGGGAACCAATCATATAATTAGCAAGGATTGAGATGAATCAAATTTATGTTAGACATATATGACTCAGTATATATAGGCTATATGCAGATTCTACCAATGTATCGAGTGTGAAATTATATTTATCTATTCGAGACAATTATAATTTCAAACTTTAAACTCGATACTTTAAAATCAAATTGTCGAGAGTGGATAAATATCGTCACTGCACAATATTTAGTGGTGGCACATCTGTTTCTCTAATGATAAAATGCAAGTTAAGCGGAAATAAGCTTTTGAAAGTATACTTAAGCAAGTTAAGCATGAATAAGCTAAAACTCTGAAAGTATACTTTATACAGTATAAGATAAGCTCGCCTGCCCTGATATTCAAATTGTTTTGTTTGATGTGCCACGCGTATTTGTGGTCAACATAATACAGACTGCCATTTTGCCTTAAAAAGGACAAAAGGTGGCTAAATCTAACAAACAACTGCATGAAAAAAATACATTTTACAACCATATTCCGGCCGCGCTTTGTCATGTTAAACCTCCTTTAGAGTAAAAAAAATGCACTCGGATTTGAAAAGATCAAATGTCACTTTTTTTATTTCCAGCCCACTCTTTTGGTTGACCGTTCAACTGTATAAACGAAATCTTACCATATTGAAGGAAACATTAAATACTAGTACTGATCAGTGCTTATTATTCAGAAATCAAAATTTTACATCAATATAGCGCTTTGCAGTACATTGATTATAATGAAAATTATCACTGACTATATGATAATATATAGTACTGAATATTGTTTCTAGGTAAGGTAAATGACGTGAGTACAGTGGCGACATCTGTACACCCCGGATGGAGATCTGCAGTGGTCTACAGCTGTCGGCGTCGGCTGGGGGAATGATTACGGTGATAAGAATGACACGGGCTTTTTGAATTTGATAAATTCATATCAGAATAAATTGTATACATTCGGTGATGGTATGTATCCAAATGAAGCTGGGAGTAATGTGCCGTCATTTTCTACACATTTCTGGGGCTCTAACTATGGGAAGTTATTGAAGATTAAACAAGAATGGGACCCAGACAATACTTTTACTTGTTTACAATGCGTCGGATATACCGCTTCAACTTCAAGTTCAGAATACTCCTACCGTGGATCAATATGTCTTGTATCATTTCTTGTTTTGTCAAAGTTATTGTTTTACTGTGACTGATTTGTACCCGGAATTATATTATACATTCGTTTTTTACCTAAACATTTGTCAGTTTTATTATTGAATACTTTTATTCTGTATAATATCTTAGTAAATATCTTTCTGTTAAATTCTTTTAGTGAGTTGAAGGAGTGTAAAGTGATACTAGTATACAGTCAGGACATTCAGCAGTCTGAACGATAGAACAGTGAACAGGCGAAAAGATGTTAAATTTGGTTATCATTTGATATGTATTATTAACATTCAAATATAAGTTTTTATGTCACATTTTTTTTAATTTATAGACAATTTTTAAATCTTACCATTAAGATCTGATTTTAATAATATATGTGTACGCCAGTGGTACAGTAATCTATCATAACCTCATAATATATGGGCATTAAAAAGGCCAATCTAATTAAAACCCGATCTCTCATCGCTCCTGTTTCTGATATGTCGCGTGGGAGATCTAACGAAACCCGCTTTGAGGTCACATGTGAGTGACCTCGTAGGTGTGTCTTTTTCAACCAATGAAATTTAGTCTTCCACGATCTTGGAAGTTTAACGTAAGGCAAAGGGATGTAACTCATTTTATTTACGACGAAATCGTCAGTCAAAATAATTCATAAACTTTTTTGATTGGCTTATTAATAGGTCGTCAACTCATTTGCATATCTTTATAAATTCATAACTTTTAGTTCACTCACATGTGACCTCAAAGCCGGTTTCGTTAGATCTCCCACGCGACATATCAGAAACAGGAGCGATGAGAGATCGGTTTTTAATTAGATTGTAAAAAGGCCAAAATGCGAATATAGATGTTCCAACTCTTTTAGGTATGTTTTTAGTTACAACAAACTATATAAATTGGACCTTCTTGGCCTTTGATACTGTAACTGCGAGATTTTCCCGCTGCGTAGAAGACCCATTGACCTTCGGATGTTATCTGCTCTTTGGTCGGGTTGTTGTCTCTTTGACATAATCCCCCATTTTCATTCTCATTTTTTTTTATTCCAATAAAAATAATATGTTTATGATACCAAATATCATTGACTAACCATAAGTGGATTATTTTAAACTGACCCGACAAAAAATATTTAACATTTAAAAGAGGCAGGTGATACATAATAAAAATCAAAACTCAGTATTCGTTGAAATGCTGGCAAAAAAACGTCCATGAAAAATACAAACTGAAAAGAGGACGAAAAGACAAAAACAGTCCACAAAACACTGAAGGTTGATCACTGAAAATGGACCCACCAAACACCAGGGGATGATAAATCTGGGGATATCAGGTGTTCCAGATCTTGTTCCTTATATCGCATCCGTCATGTTGCTTAATGTTTGTACAAAGAAAGTATTCGGTATACTTGCTAATTTTAGCATCTGAATGATTAAAATTATGCAATGTTTCAAAGCCATGGAAAAGAGATGTGCTAAATACCAAATATAATTGACTCGCCGTTATAGTGGTTTCCTTTTAAGGTATGAAAATAAGATCAAGGTCAGACAATTCGTGTCAGTCAGATATGTACACCTTACAATTGTCCCATACACCAAACATAGCTGACCTACTGCTATTAGCATTTTGGACATCAACCTAAACATTGACCAATGAACCATGAAAATGAGGTCAAGGTCAGATGATACCGAATAGCCTAACATGTATAAATTTCATTCATTCCATATACCAAACAAAATTGACCTTTTGCTTATAGTACTTAAAAAACAGACCCAAAACACGAAAACTTAACATGACGAATAAACCATGAAAATCGGTCAAGGTCAGATGAAACCTGTCAGACTGGCATATACCTCTTACAATCATCCCATACACCACATACAGTTTTACTGTATGTAGTATCTGAGAAACGGACTTAATCATGTAACTAGTACCTTGATCACTGATCTATGAAATGAGGTCGAGGTCAGGTGAACCCTGCTGTCTGCTGGGCATATTCCGAATATAGATATCCTACTACTTATAATAAGTAAAATGACGTCAAGGTCAATGGACATATGACAGAATGTTGTTAAAACATTTTACCTGTCTGATTGTTTATGTACTTATTTTATTGTAGCATGCAATTTCGGTTTCCTAGCGCGGCTGAAATTTGGTTTTAAATCCTGACGATTTTGTCGAATTTCACCAAAAATCTTCACTTACTTGTATAGTGTCTACTAGGGTTTCAAATTTTAACACTTTATAAAATCTATACACCGGATGTTTCTATAGACAACCAAACATTGAAGCTGTATCACTACAAAAACTTGACGAATCACTTGGAAGACTCACGCACAACCCAATATAGTGTTAACAGGAGATTTTAACATCCCTGATATTCAGTGGAAAGATGTATATTCAATCCGATCGCAACAACAGTACTGTGACAACCTACAAGTAAATGAGATCATTCTGGATATCACAAACGTACACAAACTTGAACAACAAATTATTACACCAACCCGACCGAGGAAACAACTTGACTTAGTTTTCATAACCAACAAAAATCTCATATAGAGAACATATCTGTAGAGAGCGGAATAAGCGACCACGAGGCAGTAACTGTGGAACTTAAAAACTAAACTTAAACTAACAAAAAGGAAACCACGCGAAACATTCTTGTACTCCAAAGGGAATATACCAGGTATAAAGACCAGACTGAAGGATGAATTTCCTAAAGATATAAAGAAGACGAATGAAAAATCTATCGAAATTTGTAAGACCCTTCTTACATATCACTCATGGACGAGTATATACCACAGAAAACATGCACCAGTAGATGGAACATCTCTTGGATCACGAGAGATATGATGAGCAATACGTAGGAAACAACGACTATATAACAGAGCTAAAAAGAAAAAAAAGTAAAGACTTGGTAAAATTCAAAAATATTAGAAGATCCATAAAAAACAACTAGAAGTTGAACATAAAATCTACTTGTCCAACTTATTAGAAATTAAAGATGAAACCAATACGGAGTCGCCTAAGCAGGGATTCACCAAACAGTTTTGGAGATATGTAAAGTCAAAAGAGTGTTGGTGTCTCAACACTCAATGTAGATGGACAAATTAAAGAAGAAAATACATCCAAAGCAGAAGCACTGAACAACCAATTTCTGTCTGTTTTTACAGAGGAAGACATGGCTTCTTTTCTAAACATGGGACCTAGTACCATCAATAAGATTGACGACATCAAAATTGAAGAAAAGAAAAGGGAATAGCAAAGTTACGTAAACAACTTAATATCAATAAAGCTAAATATCTTGCAGAGTGTTAAAGAAAAAAGCAGATGAAATATCACATTATCTGAAATACATATTTGAAAGATCCTTATGCCTAAAACAAGTCCCTCACGATCGGACTACTGCAAACATAACAGCACTTTTCAAGAAAGGAGATAGATCGAAACCAGTAAACTATAGACAGGTTTCGCTTACATCAGTACCGTGTAAAGTAATGGAGCATATACTCTTAAAACACATCATGAAACACCTACAATGTAATAATATCCTTTCAGACTTCCAACATGGATTTCGGCAAAAGAGATCATTTGAAACACAGCTTATAGTTATGGGACGCCGAATGGGACTCTTGTGGTTTTGTACACGAAATTAGATTTTGTACGGACAAAAGTGAGTTTTGTTCAACAAAATTGAGTTCAGTTTAACAAAATTTGTAGCATACTATTTATATTTTGTCATTCAAAATTATATTCAGTGGAAAAAAGTTACTTTTGTCATGACAAAATTCATTTTTGTAACACAGACTTTACTTTTGTAACCTAATTTGAAACTTGGGCGACAAAAGTCAATTTTGTATGCAAATTAGTTTAGTTTGGATTCCGTAAACTAACTTGCATACAAAACTGAGATTTTGTCGTAAAATTCAATTTTGTGTTTATTTTTGTGTAGACAAAATTTAGTTTTGTAAAACAGAAATGAAAATTTAACACAAAAGTCAATTTTGTCTACACAAAAATAAACACAAAATTGAATTTTGTAATGACGAAATTCATTTTTGTCTACACAAAATTCAATTTTGTGTTAATTTTTGTGTTGACAAAATTGACTTTTGTGACACAAAATTAACTTCTATCACAAAAGTCAAAGTGTTAAATTTTCACTTCTGTCTAACAAAACTCAATTTTGTCTACCCAAAAAATAATTTTAATTACAAAATCACAGGTGCTAATTTAATCAACCTGTTAAGGTGGTACCTAACGCTTTCACTAAAATTAATTTGGCTCGTTTAATTTGCATAAAGTTTTGACAAAGTATTTACTTTGACCCTTTAATCAAAACATATAAATTTCAAAAATTTTGAACCAACCATTTTATCAGAAAAATTACACTGGTTATATAGCAGATTGACAAACACCAATTTTGATCATTGAGAAGCTTAATATTCCCTTTAAAACACAACGTTATTAAAACGTTCGGCTGATTTTACAGAGTTATCTCCCTGCAGTGTTAGGTACCACCTTAATTGCGTACAAATTCAATTTTGTCTAACAAAATTGACTTATGTGTTTTAATTTCCATATCAGGTAACAAAAGTCTATTTTGCATGCAAATAAGTTTATTTTTGCATATTTCTTGACAAAAAAGAATTTTGTCTACAAAAATGAAATTGGTTTAAAAAAATGAATTTTGATATGAATTTTGTGATGTTTGTCATCACAAAATTGAAGTTCTCATAAAACAAGTCTGTATCGTATAGTTTTGTAAGACTAAAATTATTTTGTTATGACAGAATGGAATTTTGTGTACACAAAATTGATTTTGATTACAAAAAGTTTAAGTCCCATTCGGCGCCCCGTAATAGTAACAGTTGAAGAAATAAGCAGATATTTAGATTCCAAACAACAAACTTACTTATTAATACTCGACTTCAGTAAAGCCTATGACACCGTACCCCACAACAGACTCCTCCATAAACTAGACCAATGTGGAGTCAAAGGAGACATCCACGGGTGGCTGAAGTCTTGGTTGACAACTAGACAGCAGAATGTACCAGTACACGGCGACGAATCAGCATCTGTACATGTAAAATCGGGCGTACCACAGTGCTTGGGCCATTAATGTACCTCTTGTATATCAACGACATAGATATCGACATTAAATCATCAATTAGATTGATTGCAGATGATAGCCTAAACTACATAGCTATACAATCAATGAACCATTGTCTTCAACTCCAGCAGAACCTGACCACCGTGGTTAACTGGACTAAAAAATGGCAAATGATATTTAATCCAACAAAATGTTTTGTATTGCGTATAACAACAGGACGACAACCAATAATCTACCCATATGAAATAACATTAACGGTACCCATTTTCCTGCACCAGATGCGCATTTCGACAACACATGTTTCTTCAGTGATGCTCGTGGCCAAAATATATGAAATCCAAAGCTTATATAAAAGATGAAGAGCTATAATCCAAAAGGTCCAAAAAGTATAGCCAAATCCTTGAAAGGAATCAGAGCTTTGCATGAGGGAGATACATTCCTTAATTTATAATAATTTCTAACATTTTGTTACAGCAAATTTTAATACCACAAAAAATCCGTATTTTCATGCCAATACGGCGAAGTACTGGCTACTGGGCTGGTGATACCCTCGGGGACTAACAGTCCACCAGCAGAGGCATCGACCCAGTGGTAGTGATAACATTAACGGTACCCATTTCCCAAATTGAGGGACACATCCTTGGAACAGTCAACCATAATTCATACCATGGAGTGGAGCTATCAAACACTTTATCATTCGAATGACCACATCGGAAATATCACTACAAAAGCAAATAAAACTTTACGCTTTACACGACGGAATCTTGGTAAATGCCCAATGAATATAAAGTGTCAGGCATATATAACCCTTGTACGACTAACACTAGAATGGACGTTTCGTCCCCGAGGGTATCACCAGCCCAGTAGTCAACACTTCGGTGCTGACATGAATATCAACAAGGTGGTCATTTTTATAAATTTTCTGTTTACAAAACTTTGAATTTTTCGAAAAACTAAGGATTTTCTTATCCCAGGCATAGATTACCTTAGCCGTATTTGGCACAACTTTTTGGAATTTTGGATCCTCAATGCTCTTCAACTTTGTACTTGTTTGGCTTTATAAATATTTTGATAAGAGCGTCACTGATGAGTCTTATGTAGACGAAACGCGCGTCTGGCGTACTAAATTATAATCCTGGTACCTTTGATAACTATATACTAGCAGTGTCTGGGACCCACATCTCCCAAAACACAAAAATGGTCCAAAGGAGAGCAGCAAGATTCATCAGGCAAGACTATTCTCGAGACCCAGACATAGTAACATCTTTATTAGAGGATCTAAACCTACCACAACTACAGGAGAGACGAAAAACATCACGTTTACTCCTTTTTCACAACGTAATCCACCAACTTATTGCAATTCCAATTTCGGAATACTTCGTGACAGCAGCTAGAATGAGGCGTAAGGCAGCAACCATTTGATTTTCGGGGGGGGGGGGGGGGGGGCTATGGTTTTTTTTGGGAAAAAAAAGTTTGTTTCCAGTTTTTGGAGAAAAAAATAATTTGTTTTTGATTCTGAGAAAAAAAAATTGTTTGTTTCACCCTCAGCTATTGGACATTGATGACTTTGAGGCATTCAAGACTAACCTTTTAGTACACAGATATCAGTAAACAGGTAAGGTAAACCAGCACACAAATGTTTTTATCTGCAATGGCACCTGTACATATGATTTTAAGAGAACATGTTCATTGTGTCTTTTTGTGTCGGGATGTATAAGTACCGGGCCACGTCCACTTGTATTTTTGTCCATTTGATGAGTTAAGCCTTTTTCAACTGATTTTTATAGTTCGTTCTTATGTTGTACTGTTATACCACTGTCCCAGGTTAGGGGGAGGGTTGGGATCCTGCTAACCTGCTAACATGTTTAACCCCGCCACATTATTTATGTATGTGCCTGTCCCAAGTCAGGAGCCTGTAATTCAGTGGTTGTCGTCTGTTTATGTGTTACATATTTGTTTTTCGTTCAGTTTTTTTACATTAATAAGGCCGTTAGTTTTCACGTTTGAATTGTTTTACATTGTCTTATCGGGGCCTTTAATAGCTGACTATGCGGTATGGGCTTTGCTAATTGTTAAAGGCCGTACGGTGACCTATAGTTGTTAATGTCTGTGTCATTTTGGTCTTTTGTGGATAGTTGTCTCATTGGCAATCATACCACATCTTCTTTTTTTATATTGGATGACACAACTTTAGTTTTAACATATTCGAATGATGAGTCAACCGACTCTATGGATTACCCATGCAGATGTAGATGTAGACTGTTAAAGTCCATTGTCAAATTAAATGCAATTTCGGGACTAAAACAAAGTCATCTTAGTCCGATATGAATATGAACATTGCTTTAATTTGTACTAGATTGATACACCCAGAAGGATTTTTTTACATCCTATCAAAATCACAAGGAAACAATCTGGAGGAAGATACATATCATTATTTCCGGACTACCAGTCAAACCTATTTAATATTAATCACTAATATTGTGTGCTGAGTGGAGAAGCAAATACCAATTTAATTGTCTTTGAGCGAAACATCCAGGGTTTGAACAAACAAATGTCCACGCTAGAGAGTATCATCCCTACCATGAGACTGTTGAGTCATTTTGGTTACAAAGAAAAACTATATCAGGTGAACCCTGCTATCTGCTGGTCTGCTGTATGTGTTGCATTAAGGAACTCATTCAAAAATACCTCCTTATTTTAAAGATTAGTCTGTACCAATACTGGTAATTTATTATACCTATACCAAACCAATTGCAACTAAAATGTTCAATTACAAACACGTTTGTCAGGTTCTCAATAATGACTACATCAAGTCTAAACCCCCTGTGTTAGTTCCCAATTCAGATATAATCCGGCTGGCCACGTTATTACTGCAGACCTTAATATTGTCAATAACACTAAGTCTTCCCTGCAAAATGTTATCATAAAATCCGAAATATCTTGAGCCTAAATCCATTAATTGGATATACAACTTCAAAATACTGATGATTCGATTCAGTCGAGGATTATGCCAGGCAATGTGCTAAACGAAAAAGAAGACTTAGACACTCTTTCCGAATGGATTACAGCTGTGAGGTCGCGGATACAAATCAGAATTAAGAAACTAAATGGGTTTATCAATACCCATGCTACGTCAATCTTTAAGGACCCAAATGTTGCAAAATATGTTGTCTTAAAAAGCTGACTTCACACAGAAACTTCTTAGAAGAAAGATAAGTTAGCAATATCTTTTAACTTTACTTTCCACTATATAGATGATGTTCTCTCACTTAATAATTCAAAGTTTGATGACCATGTTGAACGCATCTATCCTATCTAACCTGCGATAAAGGATACAACAGATACAGTTAAGTCTGCCTCACATCTTGACTTACATCACGAAATTGAGCACTTCAGATCACCCCCAATATTTGGTGGGATTAGTGTTGCTTAGTTTTCCATGTTGTGTCTTGTGTTCTATTGTTTGTCGGTTTGTCTTTTTATTTTTTAGCCATGGCCTTGTCAGTTTATTTTCGATCTATGAGTTTGACTGTCCCTCTGGTATCTTTTGCCCCTCTTCTATACAAAATGGTTTTTGTATGAAATAAGACTTAATATTAGGGGCAAAATATGACTCTTACCAATTATACTCTTACAATACTCTTTTAAAAGTTGCATATCATTTCCCCTTGTAGTTTCATACTCAAATATGAGAATTCAAAATCAATGACTGTAGAATGTTTTGTTGGATCAGAAACAAATGAAGAAAGTTGGTAGAGGACACTCATACTCATATCAACATGTTAAAAAAAAAACTCACAATGCCATAGATAAAGAAGCCAACAGTATACATAACACGACACAGAAATTTAAAGACTGAGCAACACAAACCCCATTAAAAAAAATTTCAAAAGATTTCGACATGTAGGATCAAATATATTTTTAAATTGGTAAATCAGTATATAAGAATGACTGACCACTAGGGCTTTGTCCAATCAAAACCTAAATGAGGATCACCATCGTAAAATCACTTAATTTATGTATATAAATGGAAAATAACATGTCTTTACACATTTTCTCCAATAATAATTCATGAATTTTAGTGAATAAGAATAAAACTTGTTATTTCATATACAAGACCATTTTTATATTTATACACAATGTAGTTACAATATTCTATTTGGCAAATTTGCATGGCAATATATGATACAACAAATATGAAAATTTTCACAAGACTTTTTATTTAACTTAAAAATATAAAAATAACATATATGTTCACATAACATTGTGTCTACAAGTCAGGACAAATAAAGTCTTCATAAGACAGTTATGTCTTATCTTATATAATGCATAAACTAAGAGTCATCTTTTCAAACGTATTGGCAAGGATTTCATGGGACAATGAATTCATTTTCAAATAATATGCATATATAACCATTCTTAATGTTTACAATACTTCATTAAAAAGAATTCTGTGAATACTTTCTATGCCTGCCTTAAGATATTTATTGTTGTGAACATGTTTTGAAAACAACTCAACAACACACACAAGGAGAATCGGAAAATAAATTACATGCAATAAATAAAATAACATGGCTTCCTGTCATAAAGTAGGTGATCAGTGAATAAAAAGAAAACCTTGCAATGACAAAATATAAAACATTTAACTTAATATATCAAAACAATAATTTTCTGTCATTACAAAGAGATCAAGTCATGTTAAAAACTTTTCAGCACACGAATATCCAATTACAATATTTAATGGGTCAAAAGCTTTTCTTGGTAGAAAATTTTACACATCACTTTCTTCAATATAAAAGCAAAATGCTTGAATTCTAAAATACACTTATATTGAACAGACAAACAATTCAGTAAGTAAATGGTCATAGATGTGAAATGTTCCTCTGACCATGAATTCATAATTTTGAATCTGACGTTTTTAACTTGAGGCTAAGAAAAAACAAAATAAGAAATCACCACTTCATGCATCTACCACAAATACTGGTTCTTATTGTTTTGAGCTTATAGATGTTACATTGAAACCTGGGAAGGCACATTTGCTAGTAACCAATCAATACAAGTGATAAACACCTGCATTTCAAAACCTGAATTCATAGAATACATACGATTAAATTATGCTTACTTTAATTTAACTATTTATACAATATAGACAAAGCAGATCTACAGTCAATTTCATGAGAACATACACAAAAGAACTAATGTCATTATCTGTCAGTTTACAAGTTGTCATTTCATTTTGCTTTGTACTAAATGTATTTCATACTTATAAGTTCTTCCCATATACAAAATAGTTACCTTACTGGGAAAATAACTTTCTCGAAACATATGGACTAAGATAAATTTCGAAATTAAACTAAGAGGGACATGGTTAAAAAAAAAGCTTAAATAACATGGCAAAGTGTCATTATAAAACTATACTAGAGACATTATTTTTGTCGTCCAACTAAGGAACAAGTTGCTGGTTTTTCTGATAACTGTCTTGTACAGAATAAAGACATACTAATGCCACACATTGCTAACACTATTGCCGTCCGTGATATAAGTTTCTTTGACGTTCTTCCCTCTTCATCAGCCTGTAAATATAGATAACATTAGAATTCTGTCCAATGGTACATTATTATGAATGATAAGAAATGTGAGGTTAACATCAATGAACAGCAACCCAACAACAAAAAAGATTTTCTCTGCTTTAAACAGTACTCAATTATCCCTTCATATTTATTTAAAAGGTATATGATCTAATTTTATTGCAATAATATAAGATTTGTTATGATTGCCAGTGAAACATCTCTCCACCAAAGACAAAATGACAGAAATATACACATGTACATTTTCTTGTTTAATAATTGATATTGCTGTGATATTAAATGAGTCTATATTCCAAAGATTATCCAGGACAAATAGTAGAGATATTGGCACAAGCACTTGTTTCTGTCAATGTGGGGTTTACTATCCATACCAGTAAAAACCAGGTGCTCCGCAGGGCGCAGCTTTATACGACTGCAGAGGTCGAACCCTGAACAGTTGGGGCAAGTATGGACAAAACATTCAAGCGTGATACAGCTCTGAATTTGGATTGTGATCAAATTTTTGACATTACATGGTTTTTTTTTACACAAAACAAATGTCAAGATTTTACAAATCAATTAAAGATTTCTTCTTCAAACTTTTTAAATCTAAAATTAAATAGTTGACACAGCATAGGTTTCTGACACAGAATGAATGTGGTCTAATGAACTTAAAAGTTTTTTTTTGCCTTTGAGCAATTCACTATGCTGTTGAATATTAATCCTCTCAAAAAAATGTTTGAAGAAATTTTCTTTTTATTTAAGAAATCTGAAATGAGAAAAATTTAACCCCCCCTTTTTTTTCACATCCCTGTTTCCCTTTTTCCAAAACTGATATCAATTCAAATTTCTAATGGAGTTTGCAACAATAACTACTCTTTTAAATACATCATAAAATATTAAAATGTAAAATAAAGTGCTTGTTATCACTGAATGGTAAAGATTGGTTGGTAGTAAAAGTGAATATACATTGTTTATTGTATAAAACAATAAAAAAAACTTCATCAGCAACATTTTATATTGGCAAATTTCCAATGAAGTTATTTACATAAAGTTATTGGCAAATAAAAATAGAAAATGACATCATAGTCATGTCTGGCAAATGTCCAACATACATTATCTAAAAACATTTTAGATAAGATAAGGAAAAAAAGCTTCATCAGCAACATTTTATATTGGCAAATTTCCAATGAAGTTATTTACATAAAGTTATTGGCAAATAAAAATAGAAAATGACATCATAGTCATGTCTGGCAAATTTCCAACATATATTATCAACTACTATTCTATACAAAGAAAGATAACTCCAATTGAAAATTAATTGCTATTGCACAATACTGTGCAATTAGATATTTCTTGCTATTGTGCAATACTGTGCAATTGAAAATTTCTTGCTATTGCACAATACTTGATATGGAATCCTGATTTGGACCAACTTGAAAACTGGGCCCATAATCAAAAATCAAAGTACATATTTAGATAAAGCATATCAAATAAGCCAAAGAAATTTTTGTTAAAATCAAACTTAGTTTAATTTTGGACCCTTTGGACCTTAATGTAGACCAATTTGAAAACTGGACCAAAAATTAAGAATCTACATACACAGTTAGATTTGGCATATCAAAGAACCCATTTATTCAATTTTTGATGAAATCAAACAAAGTTTAATTTTGGACCCCCATTTGGACCAACTTGAAAACTAGGCCAATAATTAAAAATCTAAGTACATTTTTAAATTCAGCATATCAAAGAACCCCAAGGATTCAATTTTTGTTAAAATCAAACTAAGTTTAATTTTGGACCCTTTGGACCTTAATGTAGACCAATTTGAAAACAGGACCAAAAATTAAGAATCTACATACATAGTTAGATTCGGCATATCAAAAAACCCCAATTATTCAATTTTTGATGAAATCACACAAAGTTCAATTTTGGACCCTTTGGGCCCCTTATTCCTAAACTGTTAGGACCAAAACTCCCAAAATCAATCCCAACCTTCCTTTTGTGGTCATAAACCTTGTGTCAAAATTTCATAGATTTCTATTCACTTAAACTAAAGTTATAGTGCGAAAACCAAGAAAATGCTTATTTGGGCCCTTTTTGGCCCCTTATTCCTAAAATGTTGGGACCAAAATTCCCAAAATCAATCCCAACCTTCCTTTTGTGGTCATAAACCTTGTGTTAAAATTTCATTGATTTCTATTCACTTTTACTAAAGTTAGAGTGCGAAAACTAAAAGTATTCGGACGACGACGACGACGACGACGCAGACAACGACGCCAACGTGATAGCAATATACGACCAAAAAATTAAAATTTTTGCGGTCGTATAAAAACACAAGGTAGCTAACGGAAATTTTCAATGTGTTCGCTTCAACCAATATTTTTTTGATTTCCCTTGATTTTTTCACAAATAAAAGTACACCAGTCTGTCGGTAATTGATTTATCTTTACAATGAAACAACTTTCACGTACCTTGAGAATACCCCTCAAACAGAATAACACACTTCAGATGAGAATTGTTGACCTTTTTCCAGACCATTGAATTTGTAAGGACTTAACTTCCGGTAAACTTAGGAAGTTAATATAACTGTGTAATCCCATTGGTCACATTTTTCTGGTTACTGGTAACTAGTATAAATAAACAGGTAACCAGATGAATTAAACCAATGGGATTGCACAGTTATATTAACTTCCTAAGTTTACCGGAAGTTAAGTCCTTACAAATTCAATGGTCTGGGAAAAGGTCAACAATTCTCATCTGAAGTGTGTTATTCTGTTTGAGGGGTATTCTCAAGGTACGTGAATGTTGTTTCATTGTAAAGATAAATCAATTACCGACAGACTGGTGTACTTTTATTTGTGAAAAAATCAAGGGAAATTAAAAAAATATTGGTTGAAGCAAACACATTGAAAATTTCCGTTAGCTACCTTGTGTTTTTTTGTACTGGTATGGATAGTAAACCCCACATTGACAAAAACAAGTGCCTGTGGATATTGGACACTAAAAGTTTGTACCAACATGTTTGATGTGTATGTTAGCCCACAAACAAACATGTAATTGTCACATAATATATGGTATAATCCTACATCAGTAATTGTTGCGTCCAATTATCTACCTGTGAAAGGCTCTGAAAGAATGGCAGGTTTTTAAAAAACACATTTCTCTATTTAGTATGTAGATACTTACTCAAACCAATTATTAACAAAATGTACTTTATATAATGATACAATGTATAGGAAAATGTGGTATGAATGTCAATGAGACAACTCTCCATCTATTATATTACATGAATGATTGGAAACAGGATATTCTGCTCTTTGCTTGTGTTGTTGTCTCTTTAACACATTTTCAATTTCTATTCTCAATTTTATTGTCTGATGATATTTTTTCAAGAGAAAGAGACTGATATTGTACATTGATTTTTGCATGTAATATTTTTAATATAGGTTATTTTGTTATTAACAGGCTATTATTTGAACTTGGAATTATTTTTAATTATGGAATTTGCATAATTTCTTGTGGTGGAAATTTTTACTAAATTCCATGTTTATTCTGTACTCAAATGTTCTGTGCTGCGCACAACACTTTCTATTACAAAGAAGATAGTACATTTTCAATAGAATATACTGTGCTGCGCACAACACTATCTATACAAAATACATTGTATGGAAAGTGTTATGATCCTCTCAAAACATTATAATACATTTTTTTACCAAATAATCATGGAATTTATTAAAAATTTCCAGCACAAGAAATTATGCAAATTCCATAATTAAAAATAATTCCAAGTTCAAATAATAGCCTGTTTATTGTTCACTTGTTGATATTCATATAATATTATTAGGATTGTATTTAGTTATTAACTTTCCAACACACTTACTATTAATTTCATAAATGTAAAACCAGATCTACTTAATCCAGTCTGGGAAAAGTTTCTTGTAAGATTCAGTAAAGTTGCCATGTTCACTGCTAATCTGTATGGAGCCCTGTAAAATAGAATTAAAGAAAATAGATATATACATATATATATATATATAAATGATCACTCAGAGCATTAGATCATGACAATTTACAGTTTTAACTGTTCCATGAAAGGTAGAAAGGTGACGTCCCTTACAGTATATACAGTATACTGACATTACAATATCTGAATAATGAACTATGCATTTGAGATGAATTCAGGACTTTTTATTTCCAAGTTCAGGTCGAAATCTAATAGTAGTAGATTCTAACCATCAAAATATCTTTTTCCTTTCACTAAAATATGAAATTATTTCTTTAACAAAATCCAAAGAAAAAAGAATAATTGCAATGTGAATACATAGTCACATATATTTCCAAGTTTAGTCAGGTCCTGTTATGTCATCAATGTAATACTTCTCCCTAGGTATGTACTCTATTCATAAATTAAGAATCATAACGGAAATCATAAGAAAGCGTTCAAGCCTTAAGGTCACCAATAATTTTAACTCTTTGACTTGGTTGCAATTCACAAATAACCAACACATTCAAGTTTTAATACAAAGCCAACCTTCTAGTATAAACATTCAATGGACAGTGTCAGCATAACACTTAGGGAGCTACCATTTGATTTTTATGGGGGGGCTAGGATGAAAAATTTTGTCCTGCATTTTTTTTTAGCTGTAATCTCTGTCCTGCCTTTTTATTTTTCACTCTGTTCGGTCCTGCCTTTTTTTTTAAGTTTATCCTGACTTTTTTTTACCTAAATTGTCGTCCTGAATTTTTTTTTTGCAAGTGTCTCATCCTGCCTTTTTTTTTACTCAAAACTCCTGTCCTGCCTATTTTTTTCAAATTTCATCCTAGCCCCCCATAAAAATCAAATGGTAGCTCCCTTATGACTCCTATAGTTTTAGTTAAGTATACATGTATCTATCATGTCTATTTCTATGTGTGTTCTCTTTTTTTTCTCCGACTGTTGTTTACATTTTATACATATATTATATAAAAACATGCCTGACACAAAAAATTATTATATTGAAAAGTATTACTGTTAGTGTTATTTCTTAAGCTTTTACTTATATTTATTTTTTACACATATATATATAACAATTTATCTTACTTTCTTATGATGTATGTTCTTTCTATCTGGATGTTCTCTATATGTTAAATTTTGTTATATAAATTTCACAAAATTTACCACCACTATAATGAGTATTTATAAATACTAGATATTGAAAACAGACAATACTCAATTAACATGACAAGTTTGTAGCAATTAAATTGACATTTCATAACCTTTAATAGCCAATTATGGCTGCCATAAGTGACAGCTTCCACATTAATTAATATAATAGATAAATAATTACTCATTTAATCTCATTCTTTCATTTTCTCTTTCAAAATTTGAACTTAAACACTTATCATTTCTATATCATGTCCATTGAGTAAGCATTTTAACTTGCAAAATTCAAGTTGGAAAAGTGTAACAGCATATTGCATTCACTAGATATTTATAAGTTAAATTCATGCATTTTGTGTCTGAGAAAGAGAAATCATTTTTAAATTTTGAACTGCACAGGTTTGTCTGTACTCCTGGTTGTTTGTTACATATACATGATTAGAGAAAACAGACAAAATAGTTATCAAAGGTACCAGGATTATAATTTAATACGCCATTATTAGACATAAAAAAATTCCCCTCCCATAAAATTTTGACATAATGAACCAGATGTTCCGCAGGGCGCAGCTTTATACGACCGCAGAGGTTGAACCCTGAACGGTTGGGGCAAGTATGGACACAACATTCAAGCTGGATTCAGATCTAAATTTGGATTGTGATTAAATAGTCGACACAGCATAGGTTTCTGACACAGAATGAATGTGGTCTAATGAACTTAAAATATTTTTTTTGCCTTTGAGCAATTCACTATGCTGTTGAAAAAATGTTTGAAGAAATTTTCTTTTTATTTAGGAAATCTTTCCCTTTTTCTAAAACTGATCTCAATTCTAATTTCTAATGGAGTTTGCAACAATAACTGCTCATTTAAATACATCATAAAATATTTTAAAAATGTAAAATAAAGTGCTTGTTATCACTGAAGAATGGTAAAGATTGTTTTAATTTATCAGTTGGTAGTAAAAGTGAATATACATTGTATATTGTATAAAACAATGATTTAAGTTGATTCAACTACTATTCTGGACAAAGAAAGATAACTCCAATTGAAAATTTCTTGCTATTGCACATTATTGTGCAATTAGATATTTCATGCTATTGCGCAATACTGTGCAATTGAAAATATTTGCTATTGCACAATACTGTGCAATTATAGATTTCTTTCTATTGCGCAATAGTGGCAATTGAAAATTTCTTGCTATTGCACAATACTGTGCAATTGAAGATTTCTTGCTATTGCTGAATACTGTGCAATTGAAAATTTCTTGCTATTGCACAATACTTTATATAATAATTTTGGATCCTGATTTGAACCAACTTGAAAACTGGGCCCATAATCAAAAATCTAAGTACATGTTTAGGTTCAGCATATCAAAAAAGCCCAAGAATTCAATTTTTGTTAAAAATCAAATTTAGTTTAATATTGGACCCTTTGGACTTTAATATAGACCAATTTGAAAACGGGACCAAAAATTAAGAATCTACATACACAGTTAGATTTGGCATATCAAAGAACCCCAATTATTCAATTTTTGATGAAATCAAACAAAGTTTAATTTTGGACCCCGATTTGGACCAACTTGAAAACTGGGCCAATAATTAACCAGGTGCTCCGCAGGGCGCAGCTTTATACGACCGCAGAGGTCGAACCCTGAACAGTTGGGGCAAGTATGGACAAAACATTCAAGCGTGATACAGCTCTGAATTTGGATTGTGATCAAATTTTTGACATTACATGTTTTTTTTACACAAAACAAATGTCAAGATTTTACAAATCAATTAAAGATTTCTTCTTCAAACTTAATTAAATCTAAAATTAAATAGTTGACACAGCATAGGTTTCTGATACAGAATGAATGTGGTCTAATGAACTTAAAAGTTTTTTTTTGCCTTTGAGCAATTCACTATGCTGTTGAATATTAATCCTCTCAAAAAAATGTTTGAAGAAATTTTCTTTATATTTAAGAAATCTGAAATGAGAAAAATTTAACCCCCCCCCCCCCCCCCCCCCCCCCATTTTTTTTCACATCCCCGTTTCCCTTTTTCCAAAACTGATATCAATTCAAATTTCTAATGGAGTTTGCAACAATAACTACTCTTTTAAATACATCATAAAATATTAAAATGTAAAATAAAGTGCTTGTTATCACTGAATGGTAAAGATTGGTTGGTAGTAAAAGTGAATATAAATTGTTTATTGTATAAAACAATAAAAAAACTTCATCAGAAACATTTTATATTGGCAAATTTCCAATGAAGTTATTTACATAAAGTTATTGGCAAATAAAAATAGAAAATGACATCATAGTCATGTCTGGCAAATGTCCAACATACATTATCTAAAAACATTTTAGATAAGATAAGGGAAAAAAGCTTCATCAGCAACATTTTATATTGGCAAATTTCCAATGAAGTTATTTACATAAAGTTATTGGCAAATAAAATAGAAAATGACATCATAGTCATGTCTGGCAAATTTCCAACATATATTATCAACTACTATTCTATACAAAGAAAGATAACTCCCATTGAAAATTAATTGCTATTGCACAATATTGTGCAATTAGATATTTCTTGCTATTGTGCAATACTGTGCAATTGAAAATTGTTTGCTATTGCACAATACTTGATATGGAATCCTGATTTGGACCAACTTGAAAACTGGGCCCATAATCAAAAATCAAAGTACATGTTTAGATAAAGCATATCAAATAAGCCAAAGAATTTACCATTTATTCAATTTTTGATGAAATCAAACAAAGTTTAATTTTGGACCCCCATTTGGACCAACTTGAAAACTAGGCCAATAATTAACCAGGTGCTCCGCAGGGCGCAGCTTTATACGACCGCAGAGGTCGAACCCTGAACAGTTGGGGCAAGTATGGACAAAACATTCAAGCGTGATACAGCTCTGAATTTGGATTGTGATCAAATTTTTGACATTACATGGTTTTTTTTTACACAAAACAAATGTCAAGATTTTACAAATCTATTAAAGATTTCTTCTTCAAACTTTTTAAATCTAAAATTAAATAGTTGATCATGACACAGCATAGGTTTCTGACACAGAACGAATGTGGTCTAATGAACTTAAAAGTTTTTTTTTTGCCTTTGAGCAATTCACTATGCTGTTGAATATTAATCCTCTCAAAAAAATGTTTGAAGAAATTTTCTTTTTATTTATGAAATCTGAAATGAGAAAAATTTAACCCCCCCCCCCTTTTTTTTCACATCCCCGTTTCCCTTTTTCCAAAACTGATATCAATTCAAATTTCTAATGGAGTTTGCAACAATAACTACTCTTTTAAATACATCATAAAATATTAAAATGTAAAATAAAGTGCTTGTTATCACTGAATGGTAAAGATTGGTTGGTAGTAAAAGTGAATATACATTGTTTATTGTATAAAACAATAAAAAAAACTTCATCAGCAACATTTTATATTGGCAAATTTCCAATGAAGTTATTTACATAAAGTTATTGGAAAATAAAAATAGAAAATGACATCATAGTCATGTCTGGCAAATGTCCAACATACATTATCTAAAAACATTTTAGATAAGATAAGGAAAAAAAGCTTCATCAGCAACATTTTATATTGGCAAATTTCCAATGAAGTCATTTACATAAAGTTATTGGCAAATAAAAATAGAAAATGACATCATAGTCATGTCTGGCAAATTTCCAACATATATTATCAACTACTATTCTATACAAAGAAAGATAACTCCAATTGAAAATTAATTGCTATTGCACAATATTGTGCAATTAGATATTTCTTGCTATTGTGCAATACTGTGCAATTGAAAATTTCTTGCTATTGCACAATATTTCATATGGAATCCTGATTTGGACCAACTTGAAAACTGGGCCCATAATCAAAAATCAAAGTACATATTTAGATAAAGCATATCAAATAAGCCCAAGAATTTAATTTTTGTTAAAATCAAACTTAGTTTAATTTTGGACCCTTTGGACCTTAATGTAGACCAATTTGAAAACTGGACCAAAAATTAAGAATCTACATACACAGTTAGATTTTGCATATCAAAGAACCCATTTATTCAATTTCTGATGAAATCAAACAAAGTTTAATTTTAGACCCCCATTTGGTCCAACTTGAAAACTAGGCCAATAATTAAAAATCTAAGTACATTTTTAAATTCAGCATATCAAAGAACCCCAAGGATTCAATTTTTGTTAAAATCAAACTAAGTTTAATTTTGGACCATTTGGACCTTAATGTAGACCAATTTGAAAACGGGACCAAAAGTTAAGAATCTACATACATAGTTAGATTCGGCATATCAAAGAACCCCAATTATTCAATTTTTGATGAAATCACACAAAGTTCAATTTTGGACCCTTTGGGCCCCTTATTCCTAAACTGTTAGGACCAAAACTCCCAAAATCAATACCAACCTTCCTTTTGTGGTCATAAACATTGTGTTTAAATTTCATTGATTTCTATTTACTTAAACTAAAGTTATTGTGCGAAAACCTAGAATAATGCTTATTTGGGCCCTTTTTTGGCCCCTAATTCCTAAACTGTTGGAACCAAAACTCCCAAAATCAATCCCAACCTTTCTTTTGTGGTCATAAACCTTGTGTCAAAATTTCATAGATTTCTATTAACTTAAACTAAAGTTATAGTGCGAAAACCAAGAAAATGCTTATTTGGGCCCTTTTTGGCCCCTAATTCCTAAAATGTTGGGACCAAAACTCCCAAAATCAATACCAACCTTCCTTTTGTGGTCATAAACCTTGTTTTAAAATTTAATAGATTTCCATTCACTTTTACTAAAGTTAGAGTGCGAAAACTAAAAGTATTCGGACGCCGGACGACGACGACGACGACGACGACGACGCCGACGCCGACGCCAACGTGATAGCAATATACGACGAAAAATTTTTCAAATTTTGCGGTCGTATAAAAATCTAAGTACATTTTTAAATTCAGCATATCAAAGAACCCCAAGGATTCAATTTTTGTTAAAATCAAACTAAGTTTAATTTTGGACCCTTTGGACCTTAATGTAGACCAATTTGAAAACGGGACCAAAAATTAAGAATCTACATACATAGTTAGATTCGGCATATCAAAGAACCCCAATTATTCAATTTTTGATGAAATCACACAAAGTTCAATTTTGGACCCTTTGGGCCCCTTATTCCTAAACTGTTGGGACCAAAACTCCCAAAATCAAACCCAACCTTCCTTTTATGGTCATAAACCTTGTGTTAAAATTTCAAAGATTTCTATTTACTTATACTAGAGTTATGGTGCAAAAACCAAAAATAATGCTTATTTGGGCCCCTTTTTGGCCCCTAATTCCTTAACTGTTGTTACCTCAACTCCAAAAATCAATCCCAACCTTCCTTTTGTGGTCATAAACCTTGTGTTTAAATTTCATTGATTTCTATTTACTTATACTAAAGTTATTGTGCGAAAACCAAGAATAATGCTTATTTGGGCCCTTTTTTGGCCCTTAATTCCTAAACTGTTGCTACCAAACCTCCCAAAATCAATCCCAACCGTCCTTTTGTGGTCATAAACCTTGTGTCAAAATTTCATAGATTTCTATTCACTTAAACTAAAGTTATAGTGCGAAAACCAAGAAAATGCTTATTTGGGCTCTTTTTGGCCCCTAATTCCTAAAATGTTGGGACCAAAACTCCCAAAATCAATACCAACCTTCCTTTTGTGGTCATAAACCTTATGTTAAAATTTCATAGATTTCCATTCACTTTTACTAAAGTTAGAGTGCGAAAACTAAAAGTATTCGGACGACGACGACGACGCAAACGTGATAGCAATATACGACGAAAAATTTTTCAAATTTTGCGGTCGTATAAAAATCTAAGTACATTTTTAGATTCAGCATATCAAAGAACCCCAAGGATTCAATTTTTGTTAAAATCAAACTAAGTTTAATTTTGGACCCTTTGGACCTTAATGTAGACCAATTTGAAAAAGGGACCAAAAATTAAGAATCTACATGTATACACAGTTAGATTCGGCATATGAAAGAACCCCAATTATTCAATTTTTGATGAAATCAAACAAAGTTCAATTTTGGACCCTTATTCCTAAACTGTTGGGACCAAAACTCCCAAAATCATTACCAACCTTCTTTTTATGGTTATAAACCTTGTGTTTAAATTTCATAGATTTCTATTTCCTTATACTAAAGTTATGGTGCAAAAACCAAGAATAATGCTTATTTGGGCCCCTTTTTGGCCCCTAATTCCTAAACTGTTGGGACCTCAACTCCCAAAATCAATCTCAACCTTCCTTTTGTGGTCATAAACCTTGTGTTTAAATTTCATTGATTTCTATTTACTTATCCAGGTGTGTTGATAAGTCATTATCCTAAGGCTATTTTTTTCTTATTTTTTTCTGTAGGCTTAGTTTTCATTTTTTATTACCACGCATTGTCAAGCTAGGTAACTCATAATTGTTTCTCAGTAACTCGATGTACTATGCTGTCCCATACTGAACCTTCATGAAAGATGTAAGGAGCATGTCATTTTAAAATTCCTAAAAATACGATTTGCTTGACCTGTATTGCCTGCCACAAGATTGATGACGCTGAATGGAATGTACACAAAGCAATGGAGGCCGGAAGTGGGATTTTGTGAAGTTCTAGAATGTTTTTAGACATTCAGAAGTCGGGATTGAAACGGGCATTAGAAAATTGGCATTTTTTAGCAATAATTGAGAACAACAATGAAAACTTACCTTAAGAAATATTTTTTTATTCAAAAGTGCAGAAAAAACTTATTCTGCACTGTTTTTCTACACCGGAAGTAGCATAGTGACGTCAATGCGTAGTTTCCCCGTGTGTTAAGTTCAAACACAAATACCTAACGAACTGACAAGATGAACGATTTAAGACTACGGTAGGATATACTAAAGTTATTGTGCGAAAACCAAGAATAAGGCCAAAATAAATAAATAGTGTGTTTCCTATTTCACCCTGAAAAAATTTAGGTAGGGTAGGTAGGTAAAACATTTTATTTTATGAAAACTTTTTATTTTTTTCTATCGATTATAACAGCAGAAAAAGGTTCCAAATGAAATAATTTGATGTGCCTGCATGTTTCTTTGATCTTTATAACAGAACTTATAAATCTACAGTTTTTTTTATTTTCTGTTTTAGTTCTCTGTATAAAGAAATATGAAAATAAACTTTAATGCAAATGTTATGAATTTTTTGGGTTGTTAAAGGAATATGTTCTTGCCGATTTATTATCTTAAAGCAAAAATAGCAGTGAAAAATCTGGCATGGTATTATTGTTTGGCCTCGTTGAACCTAACAATGTAAATGACACACAGGTTATACATTTTTGTACATGTGGGAACAGATTCCTACCACTTTTTTATGCAGTTAAGCTGCATTATGCGAGCACCCTAGATTTGTGTTCTACCCAATAAATCCTGAAATACTTGCCATTGTTATTATCTAGCTTGTTACTATGTTATATATAACTAATTGAACACTTTTTTAATACTTTTTATTCTGGATTACAAAAAAAAATGACAAGAAAAACCTTAAATGATCGTCGATTTATCCAAAAGTTTTAAAGTTACACATAGGAAGTAGTGCTTATTAAGAATCCTTGTGTAGTTCATTATGACTTGTGCTTTTAGCTAAGATGTCAAAGAACAATTGTATGAAATATTTAATCGCCGAAAATCTCTTAAGACAAGCAGTTTAGATTTCCCAAATGACAAAAGTCGTAGGAATATTGTTTGTCATCAATATGTAGTACAACTACGTCAGTAGTCTATTATATAATAAGTTCAACTGTTCATGCTGTTGGCGGCAATTTCAAATTAGAAAAAGAAATTTTCGTAGCTTTTAAATTTGGAGGCAGGTGTGCAAATTAGCGGTGGTCCGAGGTCCGCGACCTTCCACTTTTGCAAGCGGAATTTCGACTAGGATAGTTGGTTTCTAGCTATGCCCGACGTAGTCGCTTTACATTTGAAAGAAAATAAGAAATTACTTTGCAAACCTTTTCACCATGTTCACCAAAGTCTCCAATTAAACGAGCTAAAAACTTATTTTTATTATTATTATTCATGACGGCGATGTTCATTTTGTTCAACCGCTAGCTTTATACAGAAAATCGCCGACAAATATTGTATAAATTCGAGTAAAATCGTATCTGATTGACAAAAACAACATTATAAACACATAACAATGGCTGTCGTGAAGACAAAATTTTACAAAATCGGATCCGATTCCGGAAGCGGATAAGGGTAATTCCGGGTTTGACAATCATTTACAAAATAAATCCAAGCAGGTGAAAAAATACATCTATGCATGGTAAATGAATATAAACACTAGTATTGTAAACCAAAAGATATATGTAAAAGAAAGAAAAAGCAGAAAAATATTTTATTCAGAAACTAAAAATTACTTTTTGATAAATTTTAATTTAAAAATCCAATACAACGTGACAGCTGGGAACAGTATATACAGACTATGCGAAATACGTCGGACCGTCGGACAAATCCGGTGAATAATGGATCGGTCTGGTAAAATTTTGTTGAATTCCGGTCCGAATGTCCGGTGTTTTTTTTTATGGAACATTCTAGCAAAATTGCCAAACGATCTCAAATTCATTTTCATCTTTATTATTCACCACAGCGATGTTTGTTTTGTTCAACCGCTAGCTTTATGCCGAACATCGACAACCAGTAATGTGTAAATCCGGGTAAAAACATATCTGACTGTCAAAAACAACAATGGATGCCATCATTGGCACAACCGGAAATGTAAATAAAACCGGATCAGATTCTGGGAACGGATAAGGATAATTCCGGGTTTGCCGATTTAAATACAATAAATGAATAAAAATCCAAGCAGATCACAAAATTTAGCTATGAAATATAACCACAAGAATTGAAAACCAAAAGATATATGAAAAAGAAAGAAGAAACAGGAAATAATATTTTATACAGAAACTCTAAATTATGTTTAGTTCACAAACATTGTCAAAATCCAATAAAATGGGACATTACTCTTCACTGAAATGCATTCAAGCAATTGTGCACAACTTTCATAACAATATCCCCTCTTGTTACATCATTTTGTTTTAATTTTTGCATTTCGGGGAGGAGTAGGGCACAACAAAGTCATACATATGTTTGTTGTTTTTTGTCGGATAATATACAATTAGATGTAAAAAAAAATTGGTCTGGTAAAATTTCATTCGGTCTGGTAAAGCTAGGATGCTTACCAGACCGAATGTCCTGTAAAAATAAAATTCATTCGCATAGTCTGTATATATCTAACAATATACATGTTCTGCTCGGCGAAAATTTAAGTTTGCGCCCCTCCTAACCTAAAATCCTGGATCTGCCCCTCATATGGTTTAGGGGTGGAGAGCTCGACCGTTTCCAAGTTATCAAACAGGAGGGGATAGCAACCCTCCCCCGTCTGAATCCGCCCCTGCATATATTCAAGTATAGGACAATATAATAAATAAAAAATGAAATATGGGGGAGTCCCTGGAGTTACCCCACCCCCTCCTGTTTGAGAACTTGGAAACGGTCGAGATCCACACCCTTTAACCATATATATTCATGCATATGTTTGTGACAATATGAAAAATCAAATGAAATATAGGAAGAGTCGCTAGGGGTCGAGATCCCCATCCCTAAACTATATATATTAATGTATAGGACAATATAACAAATCAGATGAAAGATAGGTGAGTCACTGAGGTCACTGTTCACACTCCTGTTTGAGAACTTGGAAATGGTCAAGATCCTTACCCCTAAACCATATATACTCATGTATGGGACAATATGACAAATCAAATGAAATATAAGGGAAGTCCCTGTGGTCATCCCAACCCTCCTGTTTGAGAACTTGGAAACGGTCAAGATCCCCACACCAAAACAATATATATTCATGTATGGATCAATATAACTAATTAAATGAAATATAGGGGGAGTCCCTTGGGTCACCCTACCTTCCTGTTTGAGAACTTGGAAACCAATGAGATCCCCACCTCTAAACCATATATATTCATGTATGGGACAATATAACAAATAAAATGAAATGTAGGGGAAGTCCCTAGGGTCACCCTACCCCCAGTGGCGAATCCAGAAATTTTCATAAGTGGGGCCCACTGACTGACCTAAGAGGGGCCCGCTCCAGTCACGCTTCAGTGATTCCCTATATAAGCAACCAAATTTTTTCCCTAAAAGGGGGGGGCCGGGCCCCCTGCCCCCTAAATCCTCTGCCTACCCCTACCTGTTTGATAACTTGAAAACCGTTGAGATCCCCACCCCTAAATTATATATATTCATATGTATGGGACAAAATAACAAATCATTTACATTTACTATGGGCAAGTCAGTCAGACCTCATCTTTGAACCCTGTTGTAGTGAACATTTGTCTGATTCGTGTCTCAGAACTTTTGTACTATAGAACACAAACTCAGTTTTCTTTCCAGGGAAACCAGTCCATTCATACTATTACATGTTCATACTAAGTCAAATTGAACTTCTAGCAGTCAAATAAAACCAAGGTTAACTACCAAGTAGAACAACTGCAATCATTGGGAACTTGTACCACTGCAGACACACCATAAAAAATATACATTGATATATGCATTGCTTTTGAAACCTTGATAACATATAAATTATTTGCCTTAATAAATAAATCATTAGATAAACATGAATGTACTATATATGAATGTTTAATGTTGAGGCAACATTGCCACAGTTTTCATAATTACGGTTGCCTTGGTTTTTGGTGAACTGCCTTCAGCGCTTACAGCGCTTTGATTTAGTAGTAAAAACACTGCAAATCGATCCTAAGCAGCTGCTTATTATGATTTTTCCAGGGGTAATACTCTTGCACCCTCTTAATTTAATAAATAGATGTTTTTATGTTTGACAGAATTTTATCTTGAAGAGTGGGGTTCTGATAATATTTAAATTTCCGGTTTTGAGACAAGTGAGAATCTTTCTTAAATTTATGGAAAAGAATTGTAGATATTTTAATAGGACGTGATTTTTTTTCCTTCTCTAGTTTAAATTGGTGTGGGTCCAGCCTGAGAAAATTTTAAAAGAATAAAAGTAGGCATGGTGCAGGGGCAGATTCATTTATAAATGAACATGAATCATACACCATGTCTGCCTACTAGGGAAAGCTTTCTATTTCTCGTTTCACATTGTCTGCCCCCTTGTCGTCAATTTTCGTATTTCCTGTCTATTTGTATTACTTTATTAACGTATTAGACATTGACACCACTATTTCTTTGTTTTCTAGCAAAGTGCAGTTTACTATCCATCTCCATATACTGAAAAATTCTAGGATTTTAGCAGTAAATTGATCTCTTTAAACTCTTAAATTATTTGTCAATTAACCAACAGAATTAGATACCGTCTGTGTAGTGTCCAACCTGAAACGATTCTGATTTTTGGTCTTAAGAAGCACAGGTACAAAACGAGATTTTGTAAAGTATATAAACTGAATACATTATTCACTACATATAAAATTATATAAAAAATCTCATCTTGCTGTGCAAAGTTGAGCAAAATGCATCAACTTTGTATTTTTTTCGTCTATAGGTCCATCATGGTGTTCTTTAAGAAGATTCATCATATCGTAATTATCTAGATTTAATGTCATTATATTTTGCAACTATGTGCTCACATTGTGATTGCATATTTGACATCTAATACACTGCACGGTTGTCAAAAAGCCATGCTTGTTTATTTAAAATCTTGGTTCTTGAAGCGCTTGACTTATTCATAATGATCAGTGCTTGCTATCAAACGTTTTGAAGATCTGTAGTTTTCTAAACAAATAGTCGGATCCGGACAGACTGAAAAATCCGGATTTTTTATATATTTTTTTTTTTGTCAATAAAATGTTTAGGGTCGGCATCAGAAACGGAGGTAGGGTCGGGATACCGGAAACACACTATTAATTTATTTTGGCCTAATGCTTATTTGGGCCCTTTTTTGGCCCCTAATTCCTAAACTGTTGGAACCAAAACTCCCAAAATCAATTTCAACCTTTTTTTTGTGGTCATAAATCTTGTGTCAAAATTTCATAATTTCTATTTACTTAAACTTAAGCAGTGTTTTCCATTCAGCATTTAAGCCGGGTGTGCCGACCACCTTCTTTTGAAAGCCGACCACCTTTCGATTTTAGGAGGTGGTCGGCTTTTTTTTCAAATTTCGGATTTTTTTCGGTTCCGTACCGTTAAAATTTGAATACTAATCGCGCCTCGCTGATTTGTTTTCATTGACAAAGATGGCGTCCAATCGTCAAATTTCAATGTTTTCATTTATCAATCGGGGTACAAGAAAAGCAGATGACGATGATGATAAAGAAAATACTAGACCAAATAAGTTAATAAAATTGAGAGTAATGTTGAAGTTGTGGAAATTGAACAAAAATCAACCAAACAACGGAAAAGACACGCAAGTGAAGACAAATATGAGCAAGACTTCAAATGACTTACAGTCACAAAGGAAGGATACTACTGTCCTATGGGCCAAAAATACGGCACAAAAGCAAGAAACAGGACATAAAATTGTAAATGAAAGAAGAGAGAAAAGAGATAAATTGTTGAAAAAAATCAAATCAAAGAATATTTGACAATTAATATGACTACGTCTATGTTTATTCAACTCCATTAAATGTGAATATTATACTAATCTTTATTTTTGTGACCCCCACGTGCACCCACAGTAAATTAAAAAAAAAAACGGGTGGACATTTAAAAAAAAACCACCCGGTTGCAAGTGATTTTTTTAAAACACCCACCTTCCCTAAGTGAAAAAAGGAAAACACTTTTAAGTTATAGTGCGAAAACCAAGAAAATGCTTATTTGCGCCCTTTTTGGCCCCTAATTCCTAAAATGTTGGGATCAAAACTCCCAAAATCAATCCCAACCTTCCTTTTGTGGTCATAAACCTTGTGTTAAAATTTCATAGATTTCTATTCACTTTTACTAAAGTTAGAGTGCGAAAACTAAAAGTATTCGGACGACGACGTCAGACGAAGAGTCCAACATCATACCAATATACGACCAAAAAATTTTCAATTTTTGCGGTCGTATAAAAATATTTGATGTCACAATGGACAAACAAGTGAAACTGCGAGCTACTGCTCACTGATGATACCCCCGCCGCAAGTGGATAATATTAATAGTGTAAAAATATGCAAGTGTTCGGTAAACAGGAAGTTGTTGAGTGATGAATCTGAAAACGCATCACACGGTATGGCTGACATATATAAATGTTGATACCAAATTACAGAAAGGGTGGATGTGTAGTTCCTGAGAAAAATGTGACGAAAGTTTCATGGGACGGACTGACTGATGGACGGACGGACGGACTGATGGATGGACGGACGGACTGACAGACAGAGGTAAAACAGTATACCCCCCCTTTTTTAAAGCGGGGGTATAAAAATGATGGAGAAGTGATTGTTGTAGGAAATCAAGTTTAAGCAGAACAGATTCTCAGGTCAAGCAGAACAGATTTCCAAAAAGTGATAAGGGGTATTGTTATTATCACTCAAGATCCTAAGAGTTACATCTTACTTTCATTCATTACACACTGACTGTGAGTGTAAAATTTAGACTTACAAAATAATTTGAAGTTATAACAATAAAAGGAAAGACTGCAGTTCTTTAGTAAGGTTCAATTGATTCAACAGAAAAAGGCTAAACAATGTGGATAAAGAGGTACAGCATGCGGCGCCCATCCCACGGAGTGGGTCTCTGGATTATTTAAAAATCTACACACGGATACAGACGTCAGTGATCACGCCGGAGAACACGTGAATTTGTATGTGAGATTCAGATATATTATTGATATATCATTATTATTACAACAAAAAATGAATAAACAACCTGTATGTAATTATGCCATCTAATAAGTTTACCTTTAAACCAGTAAATTTTCAATTTTCTTGCTGGTTCAGAAATAAAGCGACCTTCCCAGTTTACATTTTGATCTTGAGAGATTGACCTTGTCATCTGGTAACCTATGGTACAATTATTACGATGTTCAATCGAAACCAGTCAGAAAAGCTAAAAGCATGTTTACATTTTTTCGAGTCGGTATCGAATAACTTGCGACATCCAAAAGAAGTTGATTTTAAGACCATATATATTCGACACGTGTCAACCGTTTCATATTGATCATATTATTAAAAAAATAAATAAAAGTTTTATTCATTGTTTAATTCATTGTTTATATGTCTCTGATTGTAGATACAGTGTATATGTATAATTGTAACAATTTCTTGAAAATCTGAGTTCACTGGATTTCTGTATGTTCTAGTTTGGTATCTACGTACGTACGATAATTTCAAAAAAAAAAACTATTTGTTTTCTCTCATTCAGTTTGATAACATTTGAATATTATTTGTACAAATTTTAAAGAAAAAGTCAACTTTTAATTTGATAAATTTACCGCTGAAAAATGCCGTTTTTCCTAAAAACCTGAGCTTAAAATCGGGCGTCATTGTGGTACAAAAATTTATAAAAATGGTTGCAGTTTCATAGTTATCATTCTTTTCTTATAAATAGCAAGGACGTATAACTAACAAGGATTCGTGTCTCGCGGTATCTCGTTAAAATATCGCATATCGTGAGACTTGTATTTATATACAAGTAATAGCTTTTCTAAAAAGCTTGTCGTATTTTATCTGATTA